>NC_133664.1:176285546-176590966 GCF_037893015.1 Macrotis lagotis | reverse complement strand
TCAGAACTGGTTCACTTCCAAAGATGAAATAATCAATTTTCTTACCTTTTTTCCTTTCCCCATGAAAAAAAGCCCCAGAAAATCATCTCAGATATCAAGATGTATAAAGGGATATAAAAAGTATTTTTCTAATTCTGATTACTTATATTTCTTAGAAAAAATATGATAGAGAAAGTAGTACTGTAGAATTATAGTTAGTTGATGAAGTAATATGATTCTTTCATTTCTTAGACATCCCAAACGTTTGGTGAAGAAAGACTTTTTTTTCCCTTTTAATTGTAAAATGTTGACTCCCAATCTTGTAGTATAGAGAAAATCATGCAAATGGTATGCTTCATTTCCCCCTTAATAACTCAAAATAATTATTCACTAGTAGAAATACCGACTTTAGCAGTACATGAAATAATACAGAATCAGGTCTCATTGCATATGTAGGAGGTCCCAATTTAGGTGAAAGTTATTTCTGGCAATGTAAGATTCTGATTCCTGAATAACCACATTGTGTGTATGTGTTTTTACTCAATAAGATTGAGAATCCCTTTCCTGCTTCTTTAAAGTAGATGTAGGAATTGGGTTATCAGGATTGTAGCTGATGAACAATAGGGTTTATGCTCAGTGCATTTTTTACAAAAGACCTGAATATAGTTTACATAGTCAATATCTTAACTTTTGGTCATCATTGATACTTTCTCATTAGTGCTATGCTAACTTCATGATGGAGAAAAGTGCAAAATTACTTCTAGGGAAAGTGAACAGTAAGTTTACCTTTGGTTGAATGATGAAGGTCTCTCTCTTTTCTTCTACCCATTTCCTCTGTCTCAGAAGCAAGAAAACAGGGGAAAACTTTTTCCATCCTACCATCTTGCAACTCCCTTCTCCCACCAAATTTTTCTTTTCTGATGAAGTGTTTAACTCTGAAAAGATATTCTTGAAATTGAATGCCCGGGCAGCTAGGTGGCCCAATGGGTAGAGCACTGGTGCTGGAGTCAGGAGTACCTGAGTTCAAATTCAGCCTCAGACACTTAATAATTACCTAGCTGTGTGGCCTTGGGCAAGCCACTTAACGCCATTGACTTGAAAAAACCTAAAAAAAATTGAATGCCCAAGGCAAAATCCCAGTCACCTCACCCAAGTTATGACTTTGTTTCACCTATGTCCTAACTTAGAAGAAAGCTGAAAGATATAAATAAAAGAATCTTTTAAAACTTTTTTAAAACAACATGACTTTTCTGTGAGGGAGGTAATACTCTTTGTTTAGATATTAAATAATAACCATAAAATAAAAACATGATACCCTTTTTTAGATGGTAAAATATGAACTACTCGATCACAAATCACAGAAAATTCGGATGGAAGGCAACTTTAAAGTTGATCTAGTTTAACACTACTTCCCACCTCCTGATTTTATAGATGGGAAAAAGGTAAATACCAAGAATGTGAGGTGGATATTCCAGATCAAAAAAGCAAATTAATGAAATTCTAGCATCATAAACAAGATTCCCTATTTATCAATTCCAACACTCCTTCCACTGTTTCATTTTCACTCACTATCTAATAAATCCTTGTTGAATTGAGCTGATATTTTACAGAAGGTAAAAGGAAAAAAAAAACTACCTAAATTGTGAATAGAAAAACTAAAAAGAAAAGACAGTCACAGTGTAAAGAAGGGCTAAAAACTACCCTACCCCCATTTTAAATAATAAACTTTAACCAGGTAAAAATATCTATCAGACAAAAGAACTGAGGCTAAGTTCAAAAAAAGTCTTTGAATTAGTATGACTTTGAACAAAGATTGATTCCAATTGATCTAGCTCAATTGATCACTCCCTAGGGATCACCTATAAATAATAAAGTTGAGAATATTTTCCAGAATTTGGAGCGTGTAGACCTTCCAGTACAACCCTAACAAACAACAACCTTGGAGGGCAGGATTAAGAGAGATCTCATCTTCTGCTACTACCTTAATCAAAAATTCCATTCCCCCATGAATTTGGTTCCTTGGGAATTACTTTTCCTTTTGACAACTTGCAGTATTCTGCCTTTGACTTTTATGTTTCTGGATTTTGGCTATGAAATTTCTAAAATAAATTTTTATTTTATTTTGAAATTTCAGAAAGAAAGAAATGAATCATTCTCTCTCACATTCTTTTTTCTTCTTATGCACTCTCATTCACCTCTTCTTTCTTTTTCTTTTTTGTTTCTTCCTTTCTTCTCCATTTCTTCTCCCTTCCTTCCTTTCATTCTTTCTTTTTCTCTTTCTTTCTCCCTCTATTTCTTTCCCTCTCTTTCTTTTTTCTTTTCTTTATTTCTCTCTTTCTCTCTTCTTATGTCATCCAGGCTGGAAGTAGAGTAGCTATTCACAGACCCGATCCCAATACTAATAAACATAGAAGTATTGACCTATTCCATTATTAACCTGGGAAGTTTTGTATTAGGCAGAATAGTGACCCCCACCTCTCATCATATTGGTAGAGGATGTAATGTAGACACCTGATTGGCATTAGCTCTCAGGAAAGAAATTTTAAACTTGAACAAGCAGCCTTCCTAATTGCAGGAATTATAGGTTTACACCACTCCACATTGCTCAAGGATTCTTTGTATTTTCACTTTGTCATCTAGCTTCATGAGGATACTGTACTTTCATGAGTTCTTGAAATATAAATTCTATCCCAACCACCTCCCCCTTTTGTCTAAGGCTTCTGAAAAGTCCAATAATTCTTAAATTATCTCACTTAGGTGTTTTCCAGGTCATTTCCTTTTCGATATAAATTACCCAAAATTTTCTTCTATTTTTTTTCACACTTGACTTTCCTTCTTGTTGTCACATAGAGTCATTAACTTCTATTTTGTTCATTCTAATTTTCAAGGAGTCTCTTATTTGGGTAAAGCTTTATATTTCTTATTCCAGCTATTAATTTGCTTTCTAAGTCTCTCTTCCCATAGTGCTTCTATCTTTTCCAGTTCATTGCTTTCTCATTCTCATTTCATTTATAATGCCATCTTAGAATACATTTTTAATTTGCATCATTTCTTCTAGGGATTCAATCTTGAGGACAAGCTGAATTTGTCTTTGAGGCTTTGTGTATAGATGCTTTGTAATTTGCTTCTGTGTTTGTTCTTGGACATCCTTGACCTCATAATATCCCTCTGTGTCTATTTCTCTGTATCTCTTTCTTTCTTTCTCTATCTCTGTCTTTTTATATTTAATCATTCTTCCAATGGTCTGTTCTAGGAAACCGGGCATTGTTGCCCTAGTTGGGAGCCCTTTCATGTCTAAGTCTATTAGCCTGCCTCCTTTGGGAGGACTCTCCCAACTCCCCACAACACACAGTGCCTTTTTCTGGATAGAAAGTTATTCTTGATTTGTCCTGGATACTGTATCCTGAGTATTCTGGAAGTCTTGACCCACTATGTCAGAAGTGTCAAACTTACTCCCCCTCCCCATCTTGCCTAAGTAGCTATAAAATTCCTGAATAAGGCTTTAATTCAATTAAAAAACAATTGGTAAATATTTAACAAAATAAATAAAGGATATAATGGAACATGTTATTTTATGTTTTCCTAAGTCTTTTTCTAACAGTATTCGATATTACTATTGCAGGACATTTTTCTATGTTAGTTTGGTCAAAGGCTCAATCTATGGTTGGCTCTAATAATATTTATAATGTTGACCTGTTTTGGAACTCTGAGCCTTGATGACCCACAGTAGTTTCTCCTTTGACTTTTCATTCACTACCTAGTTTGATATTCTTCTTAATGTATTTTTTCTTAATATATTATTTTTGCAAATACCCCCTTTCTAAAATGTATCTACAGCTAGCTGACTTAATGATAATCAACTGATGAATCTTTGATGGAAGCACACCAGAAGAGGTTTGAACCAACATTAGAAAATCTCCCCAAATTCCTCAGAAGTAACTTTAATGCCATGAAAGGTAGATCTAGTCAGCCTAGCTTTATGAGCCCAAGTGGAGAATTGGAATTGGAATGAGATTCCTCAGAAATAACAACAAATAACAAATAACAACAAAATGGAAAGTGACCTCTCAAAATGGGTATTTGCTAGTGTTTTAAGTTTCCTTTTATTTATCCATCTCCTGACACTAATGCTGGCTATTCACAATCATTAATTAAAAATCAAGCACATTTTTTTCTAAGCACTGTGTTTTTGGTATAATAGTGAAAAAACTAGGAAGAGTAGTGGACAAACTTTGGAGTTGGTATCAAAATGACCTGATTGAAATGCTGTTTGAGATATTTTTTAACTGTGTAATCTAGGTTATTTAACTTTTCTGAATCTCAGTTTCTCCATTTATAAAATGGGGTGTAGTAGCAGTATCTAACTCATAGCATTTTTATAAAAAAACAAATGTAATAACATATATAAAAGACTATAAAAGCTGTACTTTTATATAGAAATGATAGATATTAGCTGACACTTTTTGTTTTTAAGTCCTCTTTTGTAGAAATTTCTCAATTAAAAAAACTTTAGCTACAGAGAAAAAATGAAGTTGTCCAATTCATTTCCACACTTACATTCATTTTTATTATTTTTATGAACTTGCATCAACTAAATATTAGGGTTCATCTGATAAAAGGGCTGAAGTAAAGGGGGCACAGAGAGAATACAAAGATTTATGAAACTCTTGAGTTGTTTTTCTAATTAATGAAACAAATGAAGCAATATAATTTTGTTCTCTATAGTAAATTAATATCTCTTGCGTAGAACTTTTGCAGGATGAGTTACTCTTGGATATATCTTTTAAATTGATAACATTTGTAACCATTTAATTTGTGAACTCATTCCCTTACTGTTGTCTGTTGTCTGGTGATTGTGCTTTTGTGCACTTTAATGGGCACAATTTTTATTCCTGTTGGTTTTTGTTGTTGTTTCACTCAGATTCCAACAAGTGGCATCCTGAAGTATTATAAAATGTCAAATGAAACATTCCAAGAATGTTAATATACCAACCCAAGATGTTTATACCTAGCTCTTAGGCAGGCTATACAGATACTTTAACTAGTTAGAGGCTTGTTTTTCAAACCTGCATATATCAGCTACTAGGACAAGGGTATTTTTCAATGAAATATGACCTCCCCAGTGGAATTTTTTTCATGCTAACTACTTGCTAATGCTTTTTTTGAAAAGCCTGGTTTATGCAGCTTTCTGATGCCACCAAATTTTTACTCTAGAGTAGGATGACATTTCAATGGAATTTTAGACTAATTTTTTTTTTTCTTTCCTGAGATCAAATAAGGGAACTTGACTTTACATAAAAAGTCAAGTTTTAGTTTGGTACTTGATCATAGGCTTAATTACTAGAGCAACCCTTCCTCTTATGTGCGTGTGTGTGTGTGTGTGTGTGTGTTTTGTGTGTGTGTGTGTGTGTGTATGACTGTTTAGACAATGCTAATAATTAGAAGCAAAAAAAAATCATCTTTACATTTTCATCATGATTTAAACCCTGTTGTTCAACAGCATCTTTTGTATAAAGAACATTAGATATCATCTCAATACACCACTTTAACTTTCTCCAAAATGATGTGCAGTTGGATATGCCTGAAAGTATATTAACCTTATAGCCCCTCTCAGGATACTACTTACAGCTCTTCTTAGGAAGAACTAAGCAACAAGTTCTTTTAGTCCCATGTGTGAGCAATCAGAAAAATAAATGTACTTAGATATTCAGAAAGAGATCCAAGAGATAATTCCCTTAAAGAGCAGTGAGGGGAAAAAAGTTTCCATTTCTCGGGCAGTGTGAGAAAATGATGTCTGTTCTATTTCTGGCATCAGCAGCAACACTCAAAATGCTCGCAACCTACCCACCTCACAAGATGTTGTGAGGATAAATGTGGCAGTTTTTGCAAAGTGTTTTTCTGTAGCACCTCTTCCCAGAGAATTCTCAGGACTATTGTGATGGTTGTGGGGGGGGGGGTAGACAGAGAGACAGACAGATTCAGAGAGACAGACAGAGACAAAGAGGGAGACAGAGAGGCAGGTGGGATAAGAAGGGAGGGAGAGACAGAGAGAGAGAGAGAGAGACAGAGACAGAGAGAGACAGAGACAGAGAGACAGAGAGAGACAAGAAGAGAAAGAGGGAGGAAGAGAGGAGGGGAAACAAAGAGCGACAAAGACAGAGACAGAGAGGGAGGGAGAGATAGAGGGAGAGACAGAGAGAGACAGAGACAGACAGACAGACAGAGACAACCAGAGACAGAGATAGAGATTCAGAGAGGGAGACAGAGAGAGAGAAAGAGAACGAGATAGAGACAGAGATACACATAGAGACAATCAGAGACAGAGAGAGAAAGAGACAGAATAGAGAATCAGAGAATGATGAGAAGCGGGAGCAGAATAGTACAGAGTAAAGAGTTAATAGACCTGTTCAAATTCTGCCTGTGGACACATTTCCCTGGGTGACTATTCACTCATATGTATAAAGAAGGTGCTTAGACCAGATGAACTCTAAAATCCATTTCCTGGTCTAGAACAGTATTCCTGAGAAAGCAAAAGACTCTTCCGGATCCTTTTTCTAAAAAGAGACAAGAGTGAAAAGCAAATTTTAAGACCATTGAATAATTAAACTTGATCAGCAGAATCATTGTGAAAATGTCTGAAGAATCTAGTACAGAGTTAATGTAGGAGGAAATGGACCAGATAATTATGAATGTTTGCAATCACAAATTTCTTTGATTCTATACTTAGAGGTCATGTAAAGTATGATACCATTTAATAATGATTTAATTGGATCCATTAGAGTATGGAATACACTTCTACCTAATCCTCTTGTTATTAAAGCCTGGCTGGACATAGGCAGGGGAGAATAAAATACCAAAAAGCATCAGCACAAAAATGAAACATAGAACTAAACACCTTTTTTTCCTTCTCTGATTTCCTTTATTAATTGTACACAGAAAAGAAATCTGCAAACCTTACAAAATTGACTTGCAAAAATGGTTGAATTATGTGATTTTCTCATCCAAGCCAGCTATTTTATGATAGATTGTACAACACAGTTCGTATCATGGAAAAGTTATGCGTTTAACACCCTTGTGTTAAGGAACCATTCGTCTAGTTAAACATAATGATTGCTTAGGTTTGATATAGAAACTGTCCTGGTTTTTTATCTTTATTAGAAAGCTGTTGTGTACAGACAGGACAGAAGCATCAGGAATTAACAGTGATGGAGAAGAATCAGTCAGTTATCTGTCAGCAGAGGAAGGAATGAAGGGGAAGATTTTTTTTCTTAAATGAATCCAAAGAAACAGGCTGATTTGTTTTTAAGTACACAGTTTGATACCAACCCTGGAGGGTAGCCTGACTTTTTTTCCCCAGGATGAAATGAAATTTTCCATATCTTAAATATAGAGTCCAGGGATGTGTTTCTTGACACAAGAATATATGAAGGTTTGTTGTTGTTGTTGCTGTTGTTGTTATTGTTGCCAATAAAAACTTCAAAGAAGGGTTATTGTTGGCTATGTTTTTTCCTCCTGTTTCAAGAAAATTCTTGAGCAATGGGGAGTGGGAGAGGGGTATAGAAAAATAATGGGAAAGCTCTTGCATTCCTTTTAAGAATAAATACGATACCAAATATTTGAATTTGTATATTTTGAGGTAAGAATTACAGTTTTTGTATTAGCAAATAGGTGCCAACATTTTACGAAAAGGAACAATTTTCATTTGAAGGAAGGTTAGAACATGAGAGCCTAGAAGTCACTGGTATAGAAGTATTTAGTAAATATGTGTTGATCAATTATTTGATTGCAGATAGTTGTACAGATTTAGAAATGGAAAGGATTTTAAAAGGCAACTTTTAAAGTCAGCCACCTCATTTTACAGCTGTGGAAACTGAGATTCAGGAAGATTAAATGTCTTCTCCAAGGTCACAAAGTAATTCGGTCAGTCACTTTCTATGTGCCAAGTTCTGGAAATACATATCCAAACAGAAAAACAGTCTCTATCCTCAGAAAGTTTCTGAGGAAGCTTGATGGGGAAAGGCAACACATAAGAGGAAGCTGAAAAGAGGTAAAGACAGGGGCATGGTAAAGAAAGTGTAACCTAGTGAAGATGATGATGATGATGATTGCTGTCCTTTGTAATCCAGAAATCCTTGACATCAAAGAATGATGACATAACATGCACATTATGTTGATTAAAGAGATCATCATGTTGTGCAAAGAGATCCCTTCTCACCTCCTCTTCCAGAAACATTTTCACCCACTGGCTTGATAGTACAGGAAATAGGACTACTGGAGTTCTAGATACAGTGGTGACCTTGGCCCCTTAGATGGAGGTCTTTCCCCTGTCATCCAGGTTCCACAGCACTAAAATAACAATGAGTGACAGTATAGTATTTTTATGGCAACAAACATGACAATATGATAAAGTTAACCTATCTCTCAATGGTCTAATCATCAGTAAGGTATTTTATAGAGATAATCTTCAACAGTACATTAAAGCTAACCTGTCTCACAATCATCAGTATGGCAATATTTGAAACAAGCATTTTAAAATAGGAAAAAGCTAACCTTTCATTCAATGGTCTATTCTACTAAGCTCTGAAACCATACTCATCCCAGAATGAGAAAACCAAAGACTGGTTTTCCAGAAACTGTTCAGAGGGTTATGGGAATATCATCACCAGATTGCTATTTGGCATATTTTATGGTCTTAACTAAAAATGAAGGGTCAAAAAAGAAAAAAAATATTTGATCCTCTTTAAATAGTTCTGAGAGGGGTCATACAGTCAAAAGAAGTAGCTTCAGTGGGGAAGGATCATTCCAACATGTGAATTCTAGGGCTATACTTAAGCTTCAGGATAGAGAAATAGGCCACAAAAGAGGAATATGGTTACAACCTTGAGAGAAAACTCATTATATAGGTAATGAGTAAAAACAAGGCTTTGAACCATGGTGTACTGACTCCAATCTAGTATTCTTTCCATTCCATCTTGTTATCATTTTAAAAAATGTTTTTATGGAAAAGATATTGTTATCCTTGTTTTATTCATGTTTCTTACTATAGAGCAGCATGATGGAGCAAATAGAGACCTCTGCTTCAGTCAGAATATTCCATTCTACTTCTGACACATACTGTTTATGTGTCCCTAGACAAGTCATTTAACTTTTCAGTGCCCAAGTCACTTCCAACTCTGGAAGTAATAGAGTAGGTTTTGATTAATCTTTCAGGAGAGAATTCCATTATTAAAAGTTTTGAATATGAATGAACTCAAAAGTTCTATCAAAAAGGAAAAAATACATACATAATAGGAAAGCTTGCTTATGGTTGTAAAATTCTAAGTAGTTCCTGTATTGCAGTGGAGTAAAAAAAAAAAGTTCTTCTCCAGTTCATAATCTATTTATAGATTTCCTTATCTGTAAAATAGAAATAATAAATAGCCTCTGCTACCCAAGGTGGTTAGATAAAATGCGAAAACACTGTAAAGCAATTAGCAAATCTTAATGAGCTATATGAATGCTAGCTTTTAAAGCTAGTTGGAGGGCTGCTGCTGATGGTGGTGGTGGTGGTGGTGGTGGTGGTGGTGGTGATAATGATGGTAATATATTGTGTATGATAAAGAGAAAGAAGCAGTTCTTGGGGAAAGTGTTTGTTTCTGACCATGGGCTCACTGATTCAAAGAATTAAAAGATTTATCTAACCCAAAACAAACATTATCAAGAATCTCCTCTCCAAAAATTCCAACAGTTGTCATAGAACCTTTATTTAACAAGATCCAGTTAAAGGACACCCAATAACTCCCCAAATAGCAATCTTATAGAGCTCTAATTTTCATGAAGTTGTGAGGTTTTTAGTTTTGTTTTTCCTTTAGCTGAGCCAAAATTTGTCCTTTTGAAATTTCCTCCCATTGTACCTAGTACTGACCACCTAGTTGAAGCAGAACAATAGAACAATAACTTAGATTTAGACTTTGAAATTACATTAGAAGCAAAACTGTTCAAGTTCTTCATCTTTTATTTGGGGAAATTAAGGTCCAGAAATGTGAATTGACTGGTCCAATGCCGCATTGATAAAAATTAGCATAAACAGAATTTAAATCTAGAAATCCCATTACCACTTGAAGACAGCTGTCCTATATCTTATATCTTTGGTTTTTTTTTTTTTATTCCAGGCTAAATATGGCCTAGACTCTTCAGTTCATTACCATATATCCATTCACCATTCTTATTGTTATACTTTTGAAATGAGTCCTTTCCAAATATTGCTGCCAAAATTTGAATGATATATTCCAGACGTGATCTGAGGGAAAATATAGCAATACTAACACCTCCTGAGGCGAAGACATTGGACCTCCCTTCTGGACCCTAAAACTCATCAGTATTCTTGACTGCCTTTAGGGACTTCCATGCAACTCATATTTGGAGTAACTATTTCCTAGCCATGACTCCCCTCATCTTGTACTTGTAGAATTGATTGAACTTCAACATATTTGATTCTTTACTACAACCTAAATTGTCAAAATCTTTTGTATTATTTCTCCTACCATATTGGTTATCCCTCTCAGCTTTATGTCATCTTTCACTCTGGGAAGGATGTTACCCTTGCCTTCATCCAAGACATGACTAAAGATGTTGAATAGCACTAGCCCAAAACCAAGAACTCTAGAGACTTCAAGTTTCAACTGGAAATTCAGAGTTGATATAGAATAATTTACTAGTCTTTGGGCCTGACCAGGCAGGTAGCATAGTGGATGGAGAACTGTCCCTTGACTCAGGAAGCCCTGAGTTCACATCTGGTCTCAGACTACAAGTTGTATGAACCTGGGCAAATCAATTAACCCTGTTTGTCTTATTTTCCTCATCTGTATAATGAGCTGGAACTTCTGCCAAAAAAAAACCCCAATGGGGTCACAAAGAGTCAGATAGGACTAAAAAAGTAAATAAGAAGATATGACGATTCAACTAATTTTGAATTTACTCTGATGTGCTGTCATCTTGTCCATTTATTCCATCTCTTCCAGAAAAATAAATGAAAAATTTTGTCATAAGCTTTCCTAAAATTTAAGCAAGTTTTTCCTGCAGCATTCTCCGAATTTTGTATATTTGAAGTAGATTGGAAGCATCAAACAACCTTCCACAACTCACCTGAGTGTAGTTTAAATCAGATTAAAATGTAACTGAGAAATATTTGACCAAATAAATAAAAATACAATAAAGATAATAATGCATTTTATATCTAAGTCAAAAGGTGGGCCATGGGGATCATAACAATTTAGTGGCCCCTACTTCTATTTGATTTTGACACAACTGAAGTTGCTGATGATTAGTTATTTTCATAGCTAATAAAAAGCTATATTAATACTCTCTTATAGCACTATTCTTTGGGTGACAAAATTGTGAATGGTTGCCTAAACTAAGTACTAAAATTTACCATGAGCCAAAAGAAATTCTAAAATGCATAATTTTATTAACATGGTTGTTTCTTCCACTGATGCAGTTTACTAATCCTTTGTGCTTTATTATGCAGTTTTATGAATTGTTCAAACTGAAAAAAATAATAATTCATCATCTGGTGATCCACTGCCTGGATATAGATCTCTATGAACTTTACAAGACTGGTGGGCCAATGACAGGTCTATCATCAATTTGATGCCACCTATAAAAACTTGAAGATAAACAGTCTTCAATAATCTTGAATCACTCTGGTCCCATGTAAAGAATCAGAGAAGTATGCTATTAGATTAAATATTTTACAAAAGACCTTGCTTTTTTAGGACATTTTTGTTTCAAAGTGAATGCCTGAGGTATCTCCTTGGGGTATTTATCTTTTAAAGATGAGGAAACTGGGTGACTAGGTGGTGCAGTGGATAAAGCACCAGCCTTGGAGTCAGGAGTACCTGGGTTCAAATCTGGTCTCAGACACTTAATAATTACCTAGCTGTGTGGCCTTGGGCAAGTCATTTAAGCCCATTTGCCTTGAAAAAACCTTAAAACAATAAAGATGAGGAAACTGAGGAAAATAAGGTCAAGTACGTAACCCCACAGTTGCAGAGTACTTGAACTGGGTCTCCTAATCTTTAGGTCTATTTCCCTTTCTAACCAGACCACAAGATAGATATGATTAGATTCATCCCAACACACAGATGAATAACCTGAATTAAGAAATAGAACAGTGATTTCTGGAGACAACATAATGATTGGTACTCAGATATGTCTTCTTTGAAATCTATTCCTGAATAACTAAACCAGACCACAGAGTTTTAGATTCGACATTTGGGGCTTTGTTCATAACCAAATAAATTATTTTTATTATCCACCTGTCAATCATATCATCAATAACATTAAAACCATGAAAATCACTCTGCTAGAACTAGTTTGGCCAAACTGTGTTGATTTGGCTTACTAATAAATTGAACCATTTTACCATTTACTCTCCAGGATCCCCTATCTCTTTATTTGTTGTAGCACTGGTTCACTAAGAAAGAGAAAGATCACAAGATATCTTTTTTAACTTCGTATGTTTTAGGAAAGCACAAAACATTGTGATTTAATACAGATCTGAGATGAAACTGAAATAATAATAGACTATTTAACTGGTAAATTATAATGGAGACATGTAAAAATAACATATTATATCTACACTTATGCCAAATTAATCCATCATGATTAAAGGTCTTATAATGAATACCTAATGAATTATTAATGATTGGCCTTTATGCATAACCCTTTAAATTATACAGAAGTATGTTTGTAGCAAATAGTTCTAGACAAGAATGAGAAACTAAAGTAAGCTCCAACTGGAATAAAATGGTTGTAAACTTTTATTTGTAGTTGTTAAGGCCTCTGTTTTGTTTGTCCATTCCTCAGTGAATATCTTTTTTTCCTTTGTATGAGGTAACAATGATGGCCAATAGCCTATTAATAAGTGGATATTCTCATTGATAAGGAAACACAACTTCTATGGGGCAAAGTAGCCTCTTTTTTTTTCTCCATATGTTTTATAATTTTTCCTCTTTTTTGAAACTCCACTGATAATTTGATTTCTCAATTAAACAGAAATCTTGGGATTTCCTTTATCACATTTTTTTACTTTGAAAAACAGCTTTACATCCTGAAGTCTAATATCATAAGTTAGGCTCATAATTCTTCTAATAGGAAAAAAATCAGTGCATTTCCCCATCTAATAAATCGAGAGCTAGTATGATGTAGTGACTAAGAGTTGAACTTTGAATTCATAAGACCTTAATTCAAGTCCTGATTTTGATATATATATTAATTGTAGGACACCTGGGCAAGTAATTTAACCATTTACTGCCATTGTCTTTCTAATACTATAAATTGCAGAAATGACACAGACCTGAAATGGAAGACCTAGTTCTCTGCACTCATAAAAATCACAAGTCCAATTGCTGTTTCCCCCAAATAATTACTTTATTTTGTACATTAGGTTTTATGAAGTCCTATGAGGTAAATAGAGTGAAAATTATTACTCTGAATTTATAGATGAGGAAAAGGTAGATGACTCAGAAGGTTTTTATATGGTTTCAAAAATAATAATGCCCTCACAACATATTGAAAGTTCCTTTCCATATACCATACTGCTTTATGATATAACAATTTTCCAAAGTATTCCAGATTATAATATTATTAACACAAACATAAAGGGTAGGAGGCTATGCTTTACCTCTAAATTTAAAAAATTGCTTTGAAATAGGTAGCACTGAAATTTGGACTCATGTCAATACTTCAATTGATTTATGGTCTCATATTATACCCATCTAATAATAGCTTTCCATTTCCGCTTTTGAAAAAAAACTCTTCATTGATAATTCATTACCACCTATTCACACCACCAAAGTACCCCCACTGGGATGACCTTACAACTGTATTTCATATATTTCATGTCTTGTACTCATAACGTCACCAGAAAAAAAACGGTAATTTAATTAATGGACTATTGATTCAAAGGAAAAACTCTAGATTATTAAAATCCTTGAATAATTCTCAAAAGACAATCCAGCCTATACTACTACTTTTCAGCTCTGGACCCAAATCATTGTCCAACCACAGTGTCTAAGAAACATGTACAGACCAACTCTGTGGCTTATTCATCCAACTACATGTCTTAATTTAGGCAATAAATATTCTTCACTCATTTGAATGTTATACAATGGATACTTAGGAACAACTCTTTTAAGTGATCACAGATTTCCCTTATGAGACTAAGAAATTTTCCAAGATTTATTACAGTTGATGCAATGTCATCCACAAAATGAAGCATGTGGAAGATCTCACCATATATAAGGGATCCCTCTTCAACTTGGATTCTGTACTGGACAACTTTTGTGATGGTGACAAACACCTTGTTAACCAAAATCTCTCTGTTTAATGACTCATGCATTACCATTTTTTTTCCAATTGATATTTTATTTTATTTTTCCAATTACATGTTATGAAAATTCTTCAACATTCATCCACATGCAAATGCATATTTTCATTTACATAATTTCCTTATATCCTCCTTTCCCAATGCCCTCCCCTCAGTGGCAAATATTGTACATAGACATTTGTGTTTAACATGTTTACAGATTAATCATTTTCTGTATAAGTAATTAGAATTAAGGGAAAAGAACTATAGGAAAGAAAAACATGAGAGAAAATTTTTTTTAAAAGTGAACATAGTGTTTATTCATATTCCATAGGGCTTTTTATTGTTTTATTTTTCTTCTTCTGGATGTGGATAGCATTGTCCATAGTAGGTCTTCTAGGGTTGTCCTAGCTCTCTGAACTGCTGAGAGGAGCTGTATCCATCAAGGTTAATCACAATATTTTTGTTAATGTGTACAATATTCTCTTCGTTCTGCTCCTGTAATTTTCTCCATGCTTCTCTAGAAGTCAACCATTCATGGATTTTATAGAACCATAATACTCATGCCATAAATTGTTCAGCTATTACCCAATTGATGGGCAGCCCATCAATTTCCAGTTCTTTGCCACTACAAAAAGACCTGCTATGAATAATTTGGAACATGTGGGGCTTTTCCCATTTTTTATGATTTCTTCTAGATATAGGCCTAGCATTGGTATTGCTGGGTCAAAGGATGTGATCAGTTTCATTGCTTGTTGGGCACAGTTCCATAAAGGTTGAATCAGTTCACAACTCCACTAACATGCATTGCTATTTTTTGAAAATTGGATATATAGATCAGTAACAAAGTCTGCAACAACATGTCCTAAATTAACTAATCTAGCTTTCTTTTGAGATTAGGAACCACATTAAAGCTCTGATAACACTAATTCCTCAATGTTTTTAATATAGAGTATGAGTTTATAATTTCCTTGTAATGTTGAGATCATTCTTGGTGTACAAGAGAGGAAGAAGGAAAAGGAGAGAGTACAGTGAGGGGAAAAATCACCACTACTAGCTATTCTTACCTCCCGAATTTATGAATCATATCAAAGCATTTGTGGGAATGAGGATGACCTCGAGGCAGAACCAAAAGCAACTGCTCTAGAGAACAATTACACAAAATTTCTTATTTATTTTGTTGACATCTTTTATTTTTATATCACCTTCATTTCCAGATGTGTCTCTGCTCCTTCTTGGAGACCTTTCCCTTGCAATAAAGAATATAAAAGGAAGGGGTGGGGGGAGGAGTTCAACAAAACTAACCAACTCATCAACTGAGTCTGAAAGTATATACTCTCAAAGATTTAGTATTCAAGCTTTGCAAAGAAGAAAAGAAGATTCATTTTCTTCTGTTATCTTCATGCCCATATTTGATTAATTTATCATTTCAGCATCCAGCATGTTCTAGGCACTAGACATTAAAAAGATAAAAAATACAATAATAGCTACCCTCAAGGTGCTTACAGCCTTAAATTTACTAAGACAGTTTTAGACCCTCAGGAAATTGGCTCCTATGCAAAAACAGTTGAACCCTGGGTTTAGTAGCTGGTCAATAACCAGCTTCATGCTATACTTTTCATGAAATTGGTCATTTACTGTCCAGTTTCTAACAGAAGAAAATTATTATTTAATAAATGTAGTTTATTCTATATAGTAAGAAAAAGCTTAGCCTGGTCAAAGTTAAGAAAACTAAATACTCATCTTCCAAAGCAACTCTTTTTAGTCAAGGTCAATAAAAAGCAACTTATTTGATTTCCTGTCTTCTTTGTGAGAATGAGCGAGTGCCTGTAGATATATCAATCCATTCCCTTTCACTGACATTGAAATCTATTCACCATATTTTGTTCAGTGTGTTTCAGAAACCTCATCCAGACACATTGAATAGATGCAGAATTGTCTTGAACAGAAATTATACTTGTTTGCATAGAATATTCATCCTAAAATATGAGGTTTCCAACAGTGCCTGCACCAGAAATAATTTTGAAATCATTCTATTCTTTTTTGTTCTTGCTCTTCAGTAGTTCGGGGATGATTATCTTCACTCTAGGTATTCTTTTAAAATAAGCTGGCTGGCCCACAACTCAGTGACTATGGGTGCCCGCTGGACAATGTTTCTAATCTCATGATTATCTCAACCAAGCTCAATGACAAAGCTCATTGTGTCCAAACACTTAGACTGACTTCTTTACATTGTGGAAGCAGTGTTTCCTAATTCCTTTTGTAATGTGAAGTCCTCTACCTTAACTTCAAAATGAGACTACTTGAATTTTGCTTAGACTCAAACTGGTTTGTTTAGACACTTGTATTGAATTGACAGATCAATTTTGTTTTAACCAACCAATCCCTTTCAGCAAAATGGTCAAACAAAATGGGCATGTGGACATAACCTCATGAGGCAGCTAAGTGGAATAGTGGATAGGTAGGCAGCAACAAAACTACTTCTATTTTGTTTACAGATAAAGAAAATGAGGCCAGGGCAGGTGAAGTGATTTGGCCCATGGGCACAGAGATAGTGAATAAAAGAGTGAGAATCAGAAACCCAGCTCAACATAGCTCATGGATCACAAATCCTCTTGTTTTTTTCTGCATTGTACTAAACAAGTCCATTCTATGTCCATCCTATGGTTTCATTGTGACTCTTTCTTCTGGGAATATCTGTTTCTTGCTAAAAGGCCTCAACTCTCTTCTTCTAACTTCACCTTAAGATTACAATTGTTAATAGAAAGAAACTTAGGTTATATTAAGCAATAGTATTATTACTTAATATTAACGAAAACTCAAAATAGATTAACTCAATTTTAAGTGTTTTAGCTTCTTTTTTTACCCAGTCCCCAAATTATTCTTCATTTTTCTTCAAATTCTTTAAAATATTTATTAATTTATTTTATGAAGATATTATATTTCCTCCAGGAAAATGTAAGCCAGATTTGCATACAATGCATACTGATGTATATATTTCATTATAATACTTGGCATATCACTATAGCAAGATAATACAGTGATGTAGGAAGCAAACAACACTTTCAAAGCATCTTACATCTCTAAAATCTTGTGGAAATATAGAGTTAAGTAGACCGAATACTCCTTTGCCCAATGAAAATAAGTTTTAATTCTATGTAAACATCTAAGTGAGTAAAGTGCTAGGAAAAAAGACCCGAGTTCAAATAATGCCTCAGACTCCTACTAGCCCACCTGCCCTCTCTGCCTGTTTCCTTATCTGTAAAATAGGATTAATAGTAGCAACCATCTCCCAGAGTTGTAATAATAATAATAATAATAATAAAAGGAGATAATACTTGCAAAATGATTTGCAAACCTTAAAGTGCTATGTAAATTGTTTTATTATTCTAACCCTCCCTTAATATTCAGATGGTATGCCAAATTTAACCATTTAAATTATATAGAAAACAGTCACATAAAGGGTATTATGATTCTATGTTATAGAAACTCAAGATCTGTCAGACTACAATATTTCTCAGTGGAATAATTCCATGTGATTCCTATGATAGCAGAGTAGCACTGAGTTTGGTGACTTCTCACATTTCATATTCCTGAGAATGAGACTATAGGCCACAGATAACTAGATATTTTCTTCTGGTAAAAGGTGCTAACAGTAGAATTAGAAATATATTCTTCTTACTCTAAGACATTGGATTTTCCCTAAAGGGGACCTAAAGTATTCTCAGATCATGAGATACTTACTTGTTCTCATATTATTTTCTGAAAACATTTTTATGGTAATGCCTATTTTACAAATGGAAAGTGAAATCCCAGAGAGGCCAGCTGACTTGCTCAATATGCATAGCACAGTAAGAAAAGGATTGGATTTGAAGTCAAAATACGCAAAATCAGTTCTCAGATCAGTCACTTAGATTACAAACTTAGAAGAGACCTTGTAAGCCACTTGGTAAAATCTCCTCATCTTACAGATGAGAACACTGAGGCCAAAAAGGTTAAATGACTTATCTAAGGTTGAACAGGTAATAATAGAAGACCCTAGATACAAACCAAGGCCTATGATTCCCAACCTGATTCTTTCTTCTCCTCTCCACTGCTTCTCCTTATTGACTAGATGACGTGGAAAGAAATTTAAACTTTCTCTTCCTCAATTTCTCATATGAAAATTGACATGGTTGAATTAGACAATGTCCAAAACACACCTTTTAACACAAAAACCTTTCAACCTAAGTTTACAAATCTAAGATTTATGGTTATATGCCCTTTCCTTTGCTAGTCCTAAACCCATTATTCCATATTGAAACTGTGGTTATTATATTCCAAATCTATCAACAAATATTTATTGAGTGAAAATATGGGTCCAGCAATGTGCTAAATTGTTGGTGTGCTTTAAAATAAGCATATGTCACAGCACTGTCCTCAAGAAATTAAAATCTATTCATCACAATAACCAGGAAAGCATCTATCAACACAACTCTAGCTAGCAATTTCACGTGTAGGGTAAATAGCCAAAAATTTTTAAAAAAAGAGCAAACAGTATTAAAGACATCCAGAAGTCAACTGTGGAGAAGTCAACTGTAGAGATCCAAGTATACCATACTCTAAGTTTTAATGCTGTTAATCAAAGTTCTTATCACTCTGATCTGCTTATGACTTCATTTATTAAGCAATTTAAAACCAACACATCAGTAACCAATATCTGAAGATCTGAAGAAGAAATTCAAGGACCAGTGGGCATCTACACAGTTTGTGAATAGTTGCCCATGAGTCTATTAATGTTGATGGTGGGGAAAGAGGATCTCTCCAATTCAAAATCCTATTATGAAAAGTTTTTTTTTTTCACACTAGTAATTGAATCTAGTTACTCTATATCTTTACTAAATGTAAATTTTTACTCAGATTTGCATATCAGCACTTCTAAATGAGATAGTATCAGGATGCTCATGTTTGGAACTTTCAAGCCAAAGGACTCTATCCCTAAAACATTCAGTAGATGTACTACCACCAACAACTTTCATTTCCTCTAGATTTATGATTGAGTTTATTTCCCTCCAAGTTAGCATCCTGACACCAGTTCAAGTTTTGCCTAGTGGGCTTGGCAAATTTCTGCTTCTCTTTGAGGGGATGGAAGAATGCAGAGGCAATTTCTAAGTCACTCAAGTGACCTGGAGTTGGCAGACATAAATGTGCACGAATCTTCATACTCTTCTAAATAGACAGGTTTAAGAGGATAATTCTGCAGCACCAATTGTATTTTGTAGAAGAAAGAACAATGGAGGTACAGATCGGTCCCTCACATTCTGAAACTGTCAATTCAAAAAACAGTAATGTGGAATACAGAGAAGAGATATTGCTAATGCTCTTCTCAGGGTGTGCTTGATACCCAAATTCTATTCTCATCAGGTAATACTGGCAGCAGGACCTTTAGAAGTCAGATCTTCATGTTATTCCTCCAAACAAGACAATGCTTGGAAGGAGATAAACTGACTCTATGCTCCCTGAGAACACGCATCCTCATCTTCACCAAGATTCTAACCTGCTGTGTACTTTCCCTTTTCTTCCATGTCCTTCTTTGAAAAGTACAATTAAATTAACCTTATAATTGACTCTGGAAATGCTGTGTCAATTGATTGCTTTATTTGTCCAACTTACAATCTTTATGTCTTCCCAAACATAATTTTCTTCCTAGACTACAATTAATAATTGTATGTATGTATGCATGTATGTATGCATGTGTATGTATATATACTCACACAAATACATATATATGTAATATACATGTTTATACCTATATTTATGTGTGTGTATTGTATTCTCTCCTATAGTAGCATGAAAGAAAGAACAGGTAGACTCATTTGTGTATTTATGTTTCCAATATTTAGCCCTATAGCCTTATATTCTAAGCCATATATCCAGTCTGCCACAACCAAACTCAATTCCTCATCATTAGGAAAACTGGGCAGAATAAGTCATTTTCAAGACATCCTCTTTACAAATATTTTCTAATAAGATGATATATGGAGAATATTATATAAATGTTTCATAGTATCATAAGCATCACTATTTTAATTATTATGAATTTCATTCTCAACATTTTTATGTAATTCATAAAAATATAGTCCTTATTTAGATCATTATTTCTCTATTCTTTTATTTTTCAAGTTCCTATTTTCAAAATTATTTTCTACATTGGTTTCAATTTCATAAAATTTTTAATGTAATATAATCAAATATCCATTTCACACCTCATTCTGCTCTCTATCTCTTCTTTAGTCATAAATTATGTGCCTATTCATAATTCTAATAAGTGATATGTTCCACATTTTTCAAATTTTCTTGAAATATCTCTATTTAAATCTAGGTCTTATTCTTTTGACTTTATCTTGGTAAACAAAGTAAGATATTGTTATAGCAAATCAATTTTGAGCAAAAAAGTAAAGGAAGATGCTATCTGCATCCAGAGCAAGAACTTATAAATAAATGCATGTACAGAATGATTTTACATATATATATATATATATATATATAAACAAACACACATACATACATGCACATACATATGTGTTTGTGTCTCACAGAAGCCAAGTCTAGAGTAGTAGAGGATGAAAAATGGGAAAAAAGAAATTTACATGTTACCTTTATTATATATTTAAAAGGAGTAGCAAGTTGTACATAACAGATTTGCAGATTCATATATAACTATCTTTTTGTACTATGCTATATAAATAAATATACTTAAGTATAGTTCTATACTATAGAGATACTTGTCTTATTCTACAAATTAAAAATAAAATAAATAATTTTAAATGGCATCTTTGCTAAGGATCCATAGAGAAAGCAGGCTTCTAATTAGAAAAATACCCAATGAGAATTTTTTAAGTTGCCTGAAAAATGTTGGGCACTAAAATTTAATACATATTCCCTCAACCTCAACTGAAAGTAAGTGCTCCAGACTATTAGAAAATTACTCTAATTAGAGCCTTCTGGTTGTGTTTTTGTTGTTGTTTTTTTCTTTCCCTCAATTGAAAATTTTAAGTATTTTGGTAGAATAGATAACTATTCTATCACAGTCATTTGCCAGATCATCACTTAGATCAACAGTGAATTACAGTCACTAAAGCAATATATTTTTTGGAATATTATTAATTTCAACTGAAGTTTAAAAAGGTCAGCACATTTCACTTTGGACACTACCTGGGTGATCTTGGATCAGTCACGACCTCCCGGACCTCAGGATCTTCCTCTGTAAAATGAGGGGTGTTGGATGAGATGATTTCCAAAGCTCCAACTAGAGTTATAATGATGATCTGATGATTCATTTAGTACTCTGTGTTCAATAGAAAGCTCTTTTGACCCAGAAGAAGGGCTGTCATTCCTGTATTTCATTCCTAAAGAGCCCTAGACAAAAGCATTTTTCTGAACTCTGGAAAGACCTGGAAGCAGTGGTGCCAGCTACTGTAAAATATGCTTTCATGTACCATAGTATAACTCTTATCTAAGGCCATAAATTAAGCAAGCCAAAAAAATGGAACGAGTTGTAGAATCCACAGTTGATAGTCCTCTTAGTACACAGCAGGGCATTTTGTCTCTAAGCTCCATGGCCCTAGGCCTCTAACAGGTTCCAATTTCAAGGACATGTACCTAACAATTTGTTCTTTTTCAACTATAACTTTCTAAGCCATTTCTTCCTTCTTTGTCATTCCATAAACATAAATAGGATGGAAGAAAGCCAGAAAAGATGTGAAACTAACCTAAAAGAAAAACAAGGCAACTTTAGTTCTCCCCAGTTACCCAATATGGCAACTGAAAGTAGTATACTCTAAAAGATACGACCATTAAATGGCCATCGGCCCAAGGCAAGTAATAATTTATGATGAGCTTGGAGTTTGGCAAACATGCCAACTTGCTTTATTTAACTACTATTAAGCTTCATAGGAGGAGGTTGGGCTAGGAAAAGAAAAGAAAACACTTGGAACTTCCAAATATTTGACACTTGTTCAGTTTTCATAATATAAAAATGAGGAGCCTCTCTAAGGAAGCAATAGCACTAATATACCATATGAAATAAAATGTGACTTTTTATGCTATAGAATTAAGGAAATCAGGCAAGTATTTGTAAAGCAAGTTGAGTTAATTCTTTCAGTCAACCAATAAGTGATACAGTGAATAGAGTATGTATTCAGGAAGGCATTCAGTTATTTTTCAGTTGTATCTGACTCTTTTTGACCCTATTTGGAATTTTTGTGGCAGAGATACTGGAGCAGTTTGCCATTTCCTTCACTAGTTTATTTTTTAGATAAGTAAACTGAGGCAAAGAGGATTAAGTGACTTCCCCAGGGCATGCACAACTAGAAAATGTCTGAGGCAGATTTAAAACATCAACCAGAAGGAACTAGCTTCCAACATGTGGATGGCCTGGAGCCAAACAGAGCAAGCCAGAGCCAAGAGATTCAGAAATCAAACAGAAGTTTAATTTTAAAGTAAGGGAAATGACTTAGAAGAAAGGACACATGTTCTCAAACCCTGTCCCTGTTGGGGGACCTGAGACGGGGGAGAGAGGGGGGTGGAGATCTCAATTCTTATACCAGTGGCTATGCAGAGAGTAGCAACAATGAGACAAATTTGATTCATAGCAAGGCTTCATGACCAAAATATGGATATTTGCCCAGGCTCAGAAAACACTGGGTGCTGGTGAAAGCAATATAATAAATTCGTGATTTTACCAGAGAGTAAGATCATGCAGATGATGAACAGAAAGGATTGTTGTGATGTCAAGCTCAGGGAACAACTTGCTTGCTAGGCCTTAGATCTGGAAGACAAGGTGTTTTCCTAATATCTTGTCAGAACTTGGGAAAATGAGTCTTCCATAAGGGGCAGTTAGGTAGTGCAATGGATAGAGCACCAGCCCCTGGAGTCAGGAGGACCTGAACTCCAATCAGTCCTCAGGACACTATCTGTGTGACCCTAGGCAAGTCACTTAACCCCATTGCCTTGCAAAAACAAAAAAAACAAAAAAAGAAAAAAAATGAGTCTTCCTACCTCCAAACCTCCAGGTCTGGCACTCTACTTACTACCTACAGGTCTGGCACTCTAGCTGCTCTTGGATTCAGGAAAACCTACTTCTCACCCTGCCTCTGATATTTACTATTGTGATCTTAAGCAAGTCATTAATGGCTATTTACCTCAGTTTCTTCATCTATAATATTATGAGGTTGGACTTAAAGGCCTCTTAGATTCTTTCTAGCTATATACCTATGATCCTATGAGTGTGTATAAAGAGGTTATGCTAATAATCTATATAGGGAGAGAAAATAAGTGTTCAAAAACATATGTATGTTGTAAATTGTCATAAAAAGGTGTAAGCTTTACTATGAGAATTCAGAAATGTAGAGAGGACATATCAGTCTTAAAGCATTTAGGGGAGATTTCATTAAGAAAAATAGCATTTGACCTAAGTTTTAAAGAATGAATAGGCTGGAAAAATTATAGTTGAAATAGGGAAGAAGAGTAACTTTCTAGAAAGAGGGAAAAGTAATAACAAAGGTGAGAAAGTAAAAGAACATATTTAGGACTGTCAATTAATCAAATTTAGCTAGTGGGAGAGGGCACATGCAGGGGATTAGTACAACAAAAGTCTAGACTGGTTCAAAGAGGGACTTTAAGATAACAAAAAAAGTTGGACTTTATTTCTAGAAGGCATTAGAGAGAGTTAAAATAACCAAGCAAGGGAACGTGATTAACATTTTACTTTATGAGTATAACTGTTGATCACTTTTAAGGGAGCATTTTCATTTGAATAGTAGTGAAAAAGAGTCAATTATAAGAGTTAAGGAATAAATGACTAAGTTTTTGGGAAATAGAAATTGGGAGTAGAAGCTATTCCTGGGGAAAAGATACTAAATAAAACTGATTATTTGATCTAGCTTTTTTCTTCTCTGAGCTCATGAGCAATCATTTTTGTTTGATTCTAGTTTGTGCAGTGCCATGTTACACAGGGGATGTGCTCCTCTATGACACTATGAAATGTGAAGCTGTATAACTGGAAGAATTAAGTTCATGGAAAATTAGTCTGCAAGAAAAATTTCAGTCTTCTTTCCTTAATTAATGAGAGTTTAAAAAATACTAAAATTGATAGAAACAGAACAGGAGACAGCTGGAGTCAACTATATTTAAAAAGAAGATGAAAAAACAAAATTAGGGCCAAAGGTAACAAAACTAGACAAACCTGGTAGGAAAACAAAGAGCAAAAGCTTCTTCCTTGTGTGCTTATATTTTATTAGTTTATTTGGTTCTATCTCTTTAAATACTAAATATTGGAGGTTGAGGGGAAACTGCCCCAAGTTTTGTATGACCATTTAACTTATTTCAATGATTTTAAATTAATAATTTTAAAAAGTAATAGTGCAGTAGAATTGATACTTTAAATATCAAATTTGTAATTTAGGGTACTTCTTCCACCAATACCAATAGTAACCTCTTTGTGATAATATATAGTTATCGTGTTGCCTTAGTTACAATACTTATCTTCCTATGGGGTCCATGATGAGATTCTCTGATGTTAAACTAAGCAAGTTCTCATTGTGAGACCTCCCAAAATTTGAAATCCTGCTAGTTTGGTAGGACCTAATAGAGTTAACGTTCCTTTGACATCACTGATAACACTTTCTCATATCCTTAAGCAGCAAGCACAAACACTAAACAGCAATGTAACTGTAACCTACAAATAAAATGTATAGCATTGGTATTATTTTCTAAATGTCCAAAGTGTGGTGGATCCAGTGAGAATTGCTGTCACAAGAATTTAAGTTGCCTGGATTCAATTACACCCCACCAGTATTTTAATTAATATGGCATCTGTTATAACTACTACATAGTAGTCTAGACTTCAATAACCTATAGAATTTTGTATCAAAAGCAGCACTGACAACTTAGGATGACTTCAAAGCCACAACATGCCATAAAATCACTTTGGGCTAGGGATTTAGTGGAAGAATATAATCAAAACTCTTTTTAGACTTCTTTCTCTTATTAAAAAGAAAGTTCCAGGAACTAAGAGCATTAGAGAAGTGAAAAGGGATGTAATAGGATGCCGAAAGCCAAATTAACATTCTTAACTTTTCAAAGCTCTCTAGTTATCATTTGTGTTTTGTTGAAAACAACCTCATACCATTTAATAGGCTGTTGATATCTGGAATACTGTGTAGTGGTCATGTCAAATATCATATAAGTAAATAGACTATGTAAATTAAGAGCATAAGTAAATTCTTGTAATTTAAATCTATGAAAAATTTCTTTTTATATTTTTTATTTTTTCAACCATATGCACATGCATATTTTTAAGTTACAAAATTTCCTTCCACCCTCCCCTTCTCACACCCCCTCCCCTCAGTGTCAAAAAGTCAGACTAGCATTGTACATCCATATTTTTGATAAACATGTTTACAGATTAATCATTTTTGATATGATTAGGGTTAAGGGAAAGAGATACATAAGAGATAATTTTTATAAAGTGTTCATCAGATTCTGTATGGTTGTTTTTGTTTTATTTTGTTTTTCTTCCTCTGGATGGGGGATAGCATTGTCCATAGCCAGTCTAATATGGTTGTTCTATCTCTCTGAACTGCAGAGAGCAGCTGCATCCATCAGGATTAATCATCTTGCATTGTTGTTAATGTGTACATTGTTCTCTTGGTTCTACTCCCTTTGTTCAGCATCAGATCCTGTAACTCATTCTGTGCTTCTTTAGAGTCCAACCATTTATGATTTCTTATAGAAAAATAATATTCTATAGTATTCGTATACCATAACTTGTTTAGCCATTCCCCAATTGATGGAAATCCCCTCAATATACAATTGATTACCACTAACAAAAGAGCTGCTATGGATATTTTGGAACCTGTAGGAATTTGGCCTTTTTTAATAATTTCTTCAGAATGTACACATAGAATTGGAATTGATGGGTCAAAAGGTATGAATAGTTTTAGTTCTTTGGCCATAGTATCATCTCTCCAGAAAGGTCAGATCCATTCACAATTAGCAATACATCAATGTACCAATCCTCCCACAAGCTCACCAACACTGATTATTTTTTTCCCATCTTGGCCAATCTGATAGCTGTGATACCTCATTGTTGCTTTAATTTGCATTTCTCTAATCAAAAAAGATTTGGAGCATTTTTTCATGTGATTAGATAGATAGATAGACAGATAGACAGACAGACAGACAGACAGACAGACAGACAGACAGATAGATAGATAGATAGACAGATTTAATTTATTTCTTCATTTGAAGACTGTCTGTTCATATCCTTTGACCATTTATAAATTGGGGAATTAGAACAATTTTTCATAGCATCCAGTATACTTTGAACATTTATAAAATAATACCAATGCTATACATTTCAGTTCTAGATTATAATATTTGTTCTTCCCAGAATATTGCTATTTAAAAGTTGTGCTTACTGTTTAAAGTTTTAAGAAATAGCTTTGGTATTAGAAAGATAGTTGTGTCAAATTCTCTGGAAAAGGAGTTCTAGCTTTGACTTTACCAGTTGCTAATTCTGTGTTCAGGCAAGCAAGTCACATAACGTCTTTATTTTTTAATAACTTTTAACATTTTTAAAAATTTTGAGTCCTAAATTTTCTCTTCCCATTTCCTCCCCCAGTCATTGAGAAGGTAAGCAATATGATAACCAAGTGAAGTCATATAAAATGAGAAGACATACAGTATGATAAGGAATTTGAAGTCGTGAAAAATATGTCTGTATCAGTCATATTTCAAAAAGAAAGAAAGAGTTAAAAAATAAAATGTTTTAATATGCTCTCAGAATTCAATAGTTTTTTGGAAGTAGATAGTGTTTTTCTTTACAAGATTTCAGAATTATCAAATTGCATAGATCATTAATCAGAGTAGCTAAATCTTCAACAATTAATCTTCATACAACATTACTAATACTCTGTATAATATTTTCCTGGTTCTGCTCACTTCGCTTTGCATTAGTTCACAAAGATTTTTCTGAACATATTCTCTTTATCATTTTTATAGCATAATAGTTTTCCACCACAATAATATAGCACAACTTGTTGAGCCATTTCCTCTTGACGAGCACACTCTCTATTTCTAATTTTTGCCACCATGAAAAGCTAAAGAACATTTTGCACATATATATCCTTTTCCTTTTTATTTCTTGACTTTAGTATTTGGTTTCTTTATCTGAAAATCAAGTAGATTTGTATCTATAATCTATCTCTTCCAGCAATGAAATTTATGACATCACTTTTTACTTACTTGATTCAATAGTTCTTACAACATCAAAATATGAAAAGTAAATCTTCACTCCCCCATCTCCCCCTGCTCCCCATTTCAGTGGCAAAATATCAAGAAGTTCAAACAGCAAGAACTGGAGGATTTTACTCTTCGCCTGACTTTCAGCTTTTGTTAACTAGTATGAATGACTTAATTAGAAGGGAAAACAATACCTGTATTAACTACTTTTTCTTTTGCATTAAGTGACTATATTTTTAGAATCTATTTCAGATGAGGATTTCTGTCCTAAGATTTGACAAATATGGATGGGTGGTGAAAGGGGGTAGAGAGAAGTAGGGTGATTTTGCTCAGTACCCTTCATTTAAGTTTAGTTCATGTGTATATCTTGACATCACATTCCTCACATCATGATCCTCTTTCACAATGAAGGACAAACAACAATTAATCTACATACTACTAAATATAAAGCACTATATTCCAAAATAACTTAACCTAAATACTCTTCAGAGAACAACTCTACTTAGTAGACTGATAAATACTTTACTACCAGTTTTCCAAAATTAACCCCACCAAAAAATTTATACATATAGCACTTTTAAGTTTAATCTGCATTATGAACATTTTCTCCATCAATTTCTTAAGTCCAATCACAAAAACTATATAAGCTATGATTTGTAACATATATCAATTTTCAAGGTTTAAATCTTTACACTGAAAATTAAATAATCCTGATTGTTTTAATAATCTTACCTAACTTATTAATTAAATAATCAATCAGAGGAATTGGGTTCAAATAGCACCTCTGCTTTTTATTACCTTGTGCAACATTAGGAAAGTCATTTGATCCCACTGGCATCACTTTCCTTATCTGTTAAGGGGGGTGGGGAGCACCTTGTAAAACCTCTGAGAAACATTACAACTCTTCCTTTACATTCTTCAGATCTTGTAATATATCCTTTGTTATACAATGAAAGGCTGGGCAATGCTTCACAATTCAAATTTGGTCATGGAGAGCTGTATTATATGCAGCCATACCTTAGTGTGCAAGGCCATAGTTTTCTTTTTTTAATAAAACAACTTTTTATTTCACAAGCACAAAGGCTCAAAACTTTGTGATAAGAATTCATCATTTGGCAAAAATTACTGAAGCCTTATTTGAAGTCATATCTTCCTAACTACCTCATGGAAAAGGCATTTACTTCTCAAAAAACAAGCAAGAAAGATTCATCATGCACATTGACAATTTTTAAATAATTAACACTGCAATTTATAACTACTGACCATATTTTCAATTCTTAATTACAACATGAGATGTTTTCTTTTCTTCATTTCAGTTATTGTTTCATAAAGGACTTAAGTATTATTTGGTAGATTTGTTTTTGCTTTATGAGGGGACAAGATATATATTCCCTCATACTCCTTCTTAGGCAAGTCATATCTCAGGAACTTATTTTTTTAATCTGTAAAAATGAGAGATCTGAGTTTCATTGGTACTTCTGTAATAAGGATTTTTTTTTAAATTTCTGGGATTTTTCTATAATCAACAGAGCATTCAACAAAGTTCTATTTTTTCCCCCTCAACAGTTCAGTTGTAGGTAAATCATAGCATCTGAATTCAGAAAAAACATGAAGCTGCTTTTAACTGTAACTAACCTCCAGAATTCCATTAAACAAGGAAAATGGAAATTTAGAGGAGCAGAATAACAACCACCCAGGCACTGGTCCAGTCACCATATTACAATGAGATTAATTTCCCTGACCACCACTATGTGCAAGTTAAAACCCCCTTTCCCCCTATTGGGAAGGAATAGATAGAAATCATTTGGCCATATGCATCATGTGCAGTTTAGGTCCTGGTTCCACAGTTGCCAAGATGAAAGAGAATAAGTATCTATTTCATCTTCCTAAATCAATCCCTGTCCCTGTCATGACAATATTTTAGCATATGTTGCAAGAAACATCCTCTCCTACATTTCATCTTTGGGCAAATTTATACTCAATATAATAAGATGTTATAAATAAAATAAGCTGAGGAAAATTAATCAATTCTGCACCTGGCCTCTGCTCAGCCATCTTAAAGAGATGACCCTTGGAGTTCCAAGAAACCAGTAAAAAGGTAGTCATAATGTTCAGAACTTAATCCCTGGAGATGGAAGAGGTTATACACATATGTCAGAGGGGAAATGATATGCCTTGGCCTTATTTATGCTGCTACCTAGGGATTAGAGAGGAGAAAGTTTAATAAAATAAATTACTTCCTAGTTTTCTTTGGAGCAAGCATAGCACACTCTGGGAGGTAGGGTAAATGAGGAGAGGACATGCCTTTGGTGTGAAATTCTGAAAGAAACTAATCCCATCCCTTTCCAATTAGAGTGGTAGCTTGGATTATGTAAGGCAATATTAAAGGCCAAAAAAATCCATTACATATGGAGAAAGAACATGTGGATTTGAATTTTGATTCTATTTGACAATGAACGCTTTTTTTTTTAGTCTCTGAGTCTGAGTTTTCTCATCTTATATTTGATTTCTTTGACCTTCAGTTTACCTACTTTTTTGAATGGTCAATAGCAGTAGAACAGAGAACCCCTGCAATATAAATTAATACTAACTAGTGCTCCCCAAATCTGAGACTGGTCTAAACTGGAAACTGCAGAAAAGGTTGTGCTGCCTCACCATGAGCAATGAAAAATTCATGCACCTTGAAATAGGCAGCCAAATTGTCCCTTCTGCCTCCCAGCAGATAAGCCTTGCCTAGTGTACAATCAGCTCTAGTAGGAGAAAGGAAATTCACTGACCCCACTGAGCAACTTGTGATAGGACTTCAACATTAAAATACCAGATGGATTGAAAGTGACAGACCTAATAAGCAACTTCCAGAATCTGCATGAAACCTAATTGCAGAAAATCCTCAGTGCAGCTGCTTCTATTTGCCTCTCCAAATCCTTAAGCCAAACAACCTAGATCAGACAACCTCACCATGCTCCTGTACTTCTCAAATCATCTTTAATGTTTAGTTAGATTTTTCTATCAGCCAGGTTACTAGGAAATCATTCAGAAAAGATTCTCATTTCTCATTAGGGAAAAATGGAGATAAAGGAAGTTGGTATTAGTTGGCATTTGGGGTTAATCTTTTTTTTTTAAATTTGTTTCAAGATTTCCTTCCTCTCCTCAGAACACCACAAAGAATGGAAACTCAACTCATCTTCTATCAATGACATAATGATAAATGACCTTAGTGCCTGACAGATGTATAATTAAATAAAGCAATCGTTTTTACATTAACTAAGTTTGCAGGTTCAAATAGTTATACTTTGGTTGCTATTTACTTCTAGTTATGTTTTTGTTTGACTATTTTGTTTTCATGTGAAGAGGAAGGAACTTCTAAGAACAGGAGAGAAAAACTGTCACCAGAGAATTGTGTAATAGAGAAGATGGGAAGCAGGGTGACAGCTGGGCAACATTAGTAGGCTGATGGTATTCTGAGGGTACCAGGGAAAAATCAGGAAGGCCTCTGGCATATTGAGAAGCACTCCCTATATTGAACCCAGGAGAAGATGTAGAAAGGGAAGCACAGGGTGAGCAGATATTGCTGGACTGTGCTTTGATTCATAGAATTTAATTTTTACAAGGTCACAAATCCCATGGAAGATTTAGATTTCAATAGTTAATACTAAATGTTGACTTTTCTGATAAAACAACTGATGTACAGAAGAATCACAAAGTTAATTTGAGGTGACAGAAGTCAACTAAGTGGTTGTATTCCCCAAGAAGCAAACTACATGACCAAGGACCTGCAATGCCATACTCATACCTTCCTACAGTGCAATATCTACTCTTCTCTTTGTGAGGATCACTCGTCACCATTTAGAAATCCCTCCATTACTTGAAAGATCATTCCTTAAGCATTTAAACTACTTACTAAGTCCCAGAAACTGTGTTAAGTCCTGTAAGAATACGAAGAAAGACAAAAACTATGCCCTCTCCCTTCAAGGAACCCACTTTTATGGGGAGACAACATGCAAACAGCTATGTATATACATGTTTTATAAATTGCAGCTTTCAGCTATTTTTTGCATTTATGTCCCAGCCCATCAGGGCAAGAGTTTCTGCATTACCAGGTGAGGTTTCTAAAAATGTGCTCTCCTGACTCAGATTCTGTGGTTTCCCTGGGAAAGACATTATTCTCACCTTAATAATAATTTCCTTTATTGTTAACCTATTAGACTATTCCTGGTTGTGGCTTCATTTTAGCAATAGGGGATGTGATCCCTTTGGATACATATTTCATCTTAATATTCACCTCCTATTCATAAGCCTATGAGGGCCTTTAGCCTGAATGAAAATTATACATCTTTACTGATGGAAAATCATCTGTTAATGTCTGATTCAGCAAGGCAATGGCTTTTAGCCCCTGGTACAACTACCTACTGTGAAAATAAGACTTGATATTTCTTCATGTACAATGTCCTATTTCAATAAGCCAATGGCATTGAGGAAAAAAAAGGACTGAAGGAGGCAAGTTGGGAAGAGATAGCCATTATAAATATTAATACATTTGAACATGACATAATTTTTGTTAAATTTAAGATTATTAGAGATCAAAATTTTATAAAGATAAGACTATAAGTAAAAGTTCTCTCAACTAGACTAGAAACTACATGAAGGTAGGAGTCAGGTTTATCTTCCTTTATATACCTACCCTTATAAGAGCTAGAAAAGTACTTTGTATAAAATAAATGATTATTAAAGTTTGCTGGATTGCAATATTAATATGGCAGTTACCATCTTATGTTAGATTGCAATTATGATTCAATATCATCTTTCAGGAGGTTAATAACTTCCTAGAGGCAAAAGCACTGTATCATCCTTCTATCTCTTCCTCTAAAGTACCTCGCAGTTCTTCAATCAGTATTTACTAATAGAACTAGGGACTAGACCTGTGATCTCATCCATATATGAAAATCCCCAGCTGAGGGCACTCCACCTACCCACACAGGTCAGCAGCCTCTCTGCAATTTATAGAAAAAGACAATTCCCTGAGACAATGAAAGGTTAAGGGACTTGTCCAGGGTCACTTGACCAGCTGTCGGCAAGTTTTGGATTTTAAGCCAGGTGTTCCTGACTACAAGGCCAATTCTCTCAATATGCTTTTGAGCTACTTCTAATTTGACAGAGCAATGGACTCTAAATGAAAAAGTGATGCCAAATTCCTTTGGCAATTTAAGAAACTGAACAAGCTAGCTAAATTTCTCTTTTTTTAGTCATTCAAACAATCTTTTATTAAATTCCCTCCTTCCCCAAAGATAAAATAAAATTTGCGATTTCTTAAATATAATTGAAATATATTAGGAAGATTTCAAGGTCCTGGGAACTGGATACCAGATATTCTCTCCATTCCGAACCTCTTTTAATTATATACACATAGGAATACATGTACAAACAGTAAATAGTCAATTGATGATTGGCAGCATTTTCAAAGGTGGAAATTTGGTTTAGGGACAAGGATTATCCTAATTCCTGCTTCATAATAGCAGAAAGGGATGATCCCTCAGCTAAAGAATTGTACATTTAATGTGAGATATACTTTCTGAAGAGTCCACACTGATAAACCTTGGAGAACTCTTAACCAGATTAATTAATTAAAAACATTTTACTCTCTGATGCTTTGGAAATCTCTGCTTTCCTATTAAATCACTGTAGCCTCTTTAGTTGCTCTTTTGAAATCCCTTTGCATCAGAGATTTGTAATATGAACTATTATGTCTAATAGGTAATCAGAGAGCAACTCTGACTTGTCTTTGCTGTAAAAGAAATATCCCCCCAAGACACTTAAGATTTTTTGCTTTCCTTCATATGAGGTACCCTGGTCCCTTCAAGTTGGGCCCTGGGGATTAATGAGACTGCCCAGAGAGAAAGGACCATCAGATGACATATTATCCCATTTTAGCAAGCTTCTATATGTAACAATAATTCTAATTCCACAAACATTAATTAAATTCATGCTATGGGTCAAGCATTGTGCCAACTATTAGGGATACAATGATGAAAAACAACGTTATTACCTGATCTCAAGGATCTTATGGTATAAGTGATGAAGGAAGAAAGAGAACAATCTAAGCAATTATGATTGAAGTTAAAATTATAAAATAGACAAAGACTCAAAGTAGCATTTAAAAATTGAGGAGGGCTGAAGGGATGAATGGAGAAAAACATTTTCAGAAGGGAAGGATCAAATACCTCATGCAGATGGCAAAATTTGAATTGTTTAATATAACTTTGAAAAAGTAAGTTTATATATTTAAAATTGGAGCAAAGAAATACCATGTGCTTACCCTGAATTATTCACGTGACAAATCCTGAAGTTAAACTCCTTATTTTTCCACAAATAAGCAGTGTTTTTTAATAGTTTATATCACAATAGCAATTATTTTTATCATTGATGCAAAAGAAAAATTTGATTCAAAAGGGCTATCCAATGACATAACAAAGGTGTGGTCATCAAAGTCTTTTCCTAAAGTTATAAATTTGAAGAACCCAATTGTTTTAGCATTTGTGTCTATGATCACATCAGTGACCCCCTCAGTGTTAGTAACCATACTGTGGAAATTGCTCTCACTTCCACCTGGCTCAGAGTAGCAACAAATACAGGCTTGTTCCAGAATATATTTTCCCCCTTCAACAGTATAGATACCTCTCAATACCTATATTATACTTATTTCCCTGCTTGCCTCACACTTCCACAAACTTTTGGCTCCACTGAACTTAACTAGCCTTCTTCTTGCCCTCAACTCCATTTACCCCATATGCAAAAATTGATAACAATGGTTCAGACTGAAGATTCCTTTTCTACTTTAAGGTACAGGCATCTATACTGAGCCTATTACAAAAATTTCGTTCACAACATATGAAGTTTTTGTTGTTGTTGTTTTAGGTTTTTATAAGGCAAACGGGGTTAAGTGTCTTGCCCAAGGCCACACGGCTAGGTAAGTGTCTGAGACCAGATTTGAACCCAGGTACTCCTGACTCCAGGGCCGGTGCTTTATCCACTACGCCACCTAGCCGCCTACCATATTAAGTTTTTAAAAGTCATAAAAGCAAATATATTTATCTCGTGGAATTCATTCTTGTTCATCTGGGATAGGAAAAATTAGGATATCATAGTATAAGAACGAAAGTAACTCAGAAACTTCTTTTTAGCTTAAAGTTTCAAAGTCTTATCAGAGTTCTATATGTTAAATGAAAAGAAATGGTTGCTTTATTTAATGTCCAAGGCAAAATCTAAAAAGTCCTATATGGGTTATAAGCCATATAAGTTATCGAGAGTAGACCATCTTACAAAACTTTCCATTAAAAAATTAGTATTTGAACTTCATCCTCCTGCAATCTCTTGTATATTATATATTGTCCTTGAACAAATAGAAAAAAAGAATATAAACAAAGCCTGGCTTTATCCTATTGCTAGCATACTTCCCACATACCATCACCCATTTTAAACACCCTAAAGCCATCCATTCCTGATGGTTGAAAATCTGACAGGTTCATTCATATTCTTTGCCAAGCTCACACAACCCCGGAGGGCTTTAGAACATCTTATCCCTAGTTCCTCAGGGAATTTATGCAAATATAAAGTTCTCTACTTCAAAGATTCAGGTCTGATAGGTGTTGAAACTCAGGTTTGAGCAGCAAGAATGGAGAAGTTTGTGTAAAGAAATGAGCCTAGACTGTCACTGCTAGTAGCAAGTATTAAGTCACTTGCTGTTGTGGACAATCTGAATTTTAAAAGCTCTTGGTTAGATTATAGTGTTCTTGCTAGGAGTAGCTATTTCTGACTGGCTAATATATTCTTTTGATAATCAATAAAAAAAGTATGTATAGAATGCCTACCCTGAGCTTAGCCCTTGGAATATTAAGGTGCTAAAGGGAAGAGAGAAGAAGCATAAGAAATAATAAAAGAAAACTAACTCACAAGAATCAACAATAAAAACATGAAAGACAGAGCATTGCTTTAAAAAAAAACACCCAAAACTTTAACTTATAGAAGTTCCAAAGAGCAAAAAACAAAGAAGTTCTGGAATAGGGTTATGGGAGGGGAAGAATGGATTCATAAATGACAGATAAGATAGATCTTGAAAGGCAGGTAGAATTTGGAAAGGGAGAAGGGATGGCATTAGGCAAGGAAAAAAGTAATAGAAAAGATTATTCATGGAATTGAGGACATTATATTTAGAGGAAAATGGACAGGCTAGCCCATGAGGTAGGTATAAGTTGGGCAAATGAGAGATGTCCTTTGAGTTCCTGGGCAAAAAAAAAAAAATATTAGATACCTATTTAACTTCTTTTAAAACTGAGTTGAGAGATCAAGAATCATGAATTATAATGCTGAGGCAATTAAATGGTTCTGTTAAACTTGATACAAATTATTGAATAGCCTGTGCCTCAGTTTCTTTTGCTATTAAGTAAGAATGGTTCAATTGAGCAGAATAGGACACTGGAAAGAGAGAGGAGCTAGAGTTTGAATGAAATCATTCTATTAAACTGTCAATGGGATACTGGGCAAGTTACATCTCTGGCCCCAGTTTTCTCATCTGTGAAATGAGATTTGACTAGATGATCACAAAAGGCCCTTAAACTCTAAGATCCTACTGCAGGTAACTGGCAGAGTTATCAGATGTTTTTGTTTTGTTTTTGTTTTTCCAAAGTCTTCTTTTTTATATATTTGTTTTTGCAAGGGAATGGAGTTAAGTGACTTGCCCAAAGTCACACAGTAGGTAATTATTAAGTGTCTGAAGTCACATTTGAACTCAGATCCTCCTGACTTCAGGGCTGGTGCTCTATCCACTGCACTACCTCACGGCCCCTCAAAGTATTGTTAATAAAAATTTAAGATATCACTCTTAAAGAACTGAAACAGTTTATATAAATGTGTAAAAACTGTAGGAATCATTAAAATTTTTAACCTAGTGTTCATTTTTAGCTGAAAAGAAAGCTCAATCAATTCTAGAATGTAGTTACTACAAAGTAAAGACAAAGACCATTGTGCCACAGAGAGCTCTGCAGCCTACAGGAAAGGTTACAAAGCAATGATTTCTGCTCACATTCTAGAACCATCTTTTACAAGTTCCTCAGAGATGACATGTGGCCTCAATGAATCACAGGATTACCTCAAATACCATATTCTGCCATTTGAGTCCTCAATTGGAATCATTTAATGTGTTTAATTACTAAATTAAAGGTTTTCTCTTTAACTAAAGTCATAATACTTCTCCTACAATTTTTAAGTTGAAAGTTGATACTTTAGGGAAAAACAAATTTGGCATCTTAGAATAATAACTCTAGAATTAAAAGGAACCATAGAAACCAACTAAACTAGTCGAACCCCTTTAATTTACAAAGGAAGAAACTGAGGATTTGTTTATCCAAAGTTATAAAGAGAGTAACATCAAAGACAGGATTTGACCTCAGTCTTCTGACTCCACGAACTATGTTTTTGTTTGTTTTTTTCTTCTTGTTATTATTTTCTACCTGGAAGAAAAATTGGAAATAGTATTCCTTAAGAACTAGAGGACTGGCCTTAGAGTATAGAAGAATTGGATTCAAGTTCTTCCTCTCACACATAGTGTCCCCAGGCAACTTTGTCAGAATTAAAATGACCTGAAAGTTGCTAAACTCCTTCTTAAGAGGGAATAGTCTTATGCAGATGAAATCAGAGCTCTAAAGTAACTTCGAATCTCCAGTCCCAGCAATACCCCAAGTATTCCTGAGTTTATCCATGCAATGATTATTTTGCATTTAAACCTCCCTGTCCCAGTAGGTCAAAGAGATCTGCTAACAAGACATAAAGAACTTCCTTGAAGAGAGAAGAATAGATAAAATAATGATTCCCACAGGAATGATTTGCCTATCTCCAGACATCCCTTGAAAATAAGAGCTCATGAGTCTATTGGAAGAAAAATTAATATAAGAACCTGTCTTTTCAGAGAATGATAGTATCTGCACCAAAAATAATTGTAAAGAGGCAAAATTAATCAGAAAGGTAAGGTAGAACAAAATCCTAGTTATTTCTATTTAGAATTATTATTATTATTATTAATATTGTTAACTACAAATATGAAAACAATACTTGAAGAGAAAATGTTTACCTGTATCAGTGAAGACAGTTTGACTGTCAAGGAGTTCCTTCATAGAATCACAGGTCTTATCCCTATTCTTGTCACCAATATTAAAGCACAATGACAAATGGTGAAAACAATAACAGTAATAGTAATGAAATCAATCTTTGAAGGGTTTTTTTTTCCCCTTTTAGTGAAGGTCTTTAGCCCGAATGACTTTTTATTACAAATGGATTTCATTTAATCACTGAAATTTGTCACATATTGATAAGATACGAACTTAAAAATACATCTTCATCTCCCATCATCTGTTGGAATGTTTGCTCTTTTATCTTGAAACTCTAATTAATCTTGCCATGAATATAGAATAGCTTTTGCTGGCCCAATGCAAACAGAATAATCAAAAGTTTCATATAAGTTTATTATTTAACTCTGAATACAATATTAGCTTGTCATCTCGATATTTTTGATAAGAGCATATGTGAATTTTGACACCAAGGAAGTTTCCAATATACTTCTGCTATTTTAAAAAACGCCAAATGTAAAATACATAAATGTGTTTCTAAATTGCTACTGTTTATTTTAAGAAATAAAACATTCATCATCTTAAAATTCTGTACTTCTGTACAGACTGATTGCTATGTAGTGAGGGTGGGTGAGGGTAGCAGCCAATTACAGTCAATTCTGTGGCATAGATAAACTAACTGCAGCTGGCTTTAGTTCTGTTTCTGCAGAATCCATAGTGGGATTCAGAATTCACTCAACACTGGCTTTTCTCATTTTTCTGGCAATGGACTTGTGGGCTTAATTGCCCTCAGGAGGCCAATATAACTTACATCCATAGATCCGAACTTACCTTTTCCTCTGATGGAGAGTGATTGAGAAGGAGAAAGAAAATGGCAGAACTTAAATATCTATTATCATAAATAAGGTTAAAATCAGCTTAGAACTGTGCTCCCCTGTTTTCTTCACCTCAGAAGTCTCCATTAGAGTAAGGTCTCCTGATAACAAGCACAATGTAAAGTAGATCTCTAGTCATCACAATAGCTACTAGAGGTTCTGCCTGGCCTTGGGTATTCACTCAAATAAAGCCTTTATCAGGACTATCTATCCTCAGGACTCACATCTCCTTAGTATTACCAGAGTACGATATCAAGTCCCTGCTGTCCCCATTACCTTTACAATGCCTGACATGTCACCATTAGAGATTAATTATGTCTTTAAGCCTTTCCCCATCTAGGCAACTCTTTTAAAGAATCAAATACTTCTGAGAGAGGAGTATTTTAATCAAGTCACAAATAGTTTCGCATGGATTAGGTTATGGATGCATTTGGAACAATATTAACAGAAACAGAATACCACTATTTAATCTCAATTCTTTATTGTTTTCAATTGCAGAGTATTAATCCTCAAACTAGAAAGAGTAGAATAAATGTATTTTAGTAGGGATATAGTCAAGGATAAGTGTGAACTAGTAAGGGTGATTAACTATTTAAAATCATTTCAGATTTCCAAGGCCAGAGAAATTACATTATAGGGTATCACAGATAAGAACAAGGAACCAGTTTCAGAGAAATTTAAGAACTATGGAAAATGGAAAAGATGTCAGAAAATTGAAAATGAGCAGATGTTATTCTGAATTGGTGGGGGGGAGGAAAATTCTGAGCCACAAACTTGACATTGCTGTGCAAATTCTAAGATAGATTATTAAATAGATTGCTTGTGAGAACTAGAAAAGAAAAATAATAAACACTATGAACCATCATGGGTTCACTAAAAATAAATTATTGCATAATATCATTTCTTTATGTGAAAGTATCATCAGACTTCTAGATGGAATGTCAAATGCAATGTTTTTGATTTCAGAAGAGATTTGATAAAGTGTGAGTGTATGTATGTAGATGATAGTTGTGTTCATACAGGAGAAGGTTTAAACCTATTTTGTCCAATTCAAGAGGGCAGACCTGGAGCAATGTGTTTCACCAAGACACATTTGCCTGTTTTGTACAGAAAAATTTCCTTATAGTTAGAATTATCCAGAAGTGATACTTTTGAGAGGGGGACAAGCATATATAGCAAGTATATGAATGATATATGATAGAAAACTATGGGCCTGAGAAATTTAGCAACTGAGATTTTTAATTCACTGTACCTAGTAATCTTAATTTCTGATCAGTTTTAGTTCATAACCTATAATAAAGTCAGATGATTTCATAGTTAATTGGTTGATCAAATCCAGAAAGTAATGGTAAATGGCACTGAGTACATTTAGTAAGTAGGCATGTATAATGATGTACTGCAATGTTTGTCCTTGACCTTTTCCTGTTCAAAACTTCTGTCAGTGATTTAGATGAATGATAGGGTAATCATATTTCTAGATTGCACAAAACTAGAAGAGATAATTATCATCCAAAATAATTGAATTTGTTTCCAAAATATCTCTATGGATGGAATATTATTTTCCATTAAATATCAGGACAAGTTTCAAAAAAAAGTCAACTTTAAAAAAAATAGAGAGGAGAAAAATAGATTTGGTTATGGCAAAAAGATTCCAGGTCTTTCGTTAAGCTCAAGAGGAAAGTCCCTAAAATGAAATCTTATGCTGCATTGATAGATGTATAGCATTAAAAACAAAGGAGACAATCATCTTAATATATTCCTTACAGATCAGCCTACAGCTGGAGTATTGTATTCCATTCTGGCATCATACTTTAAGAAGAACATTGCCAAACTGGAAAGCATACTTAGAATGTACACAAAGTGGTTGAGCCTAGAGACCATGTCATATTAAAAAAGCCTGGAAGAATTGAGATGTTTACTTTGGAAAAGAAGAGACTTAAAGGGGAAATGGAAGCATGTAATCTCTAGAGATAGAAGAGATTCGAGGCTATGTCCAAATAGTACTTAAATAATAATCCATATTACAGGATACTAATGAATGATTCTCCAGCCATTGCATGAAGATCTCTAGTAAAGGGAAATGTACCCCATCCCCCAAAATATCATTTCTGGATACGTCTAATTATTTTGAAGTTTTTCTGTTCATCATGGGCAAATATGTCCCTGTGAAACACATTGCTCTAGTTCTACCTTCATGGGCAAGACAAAACAAGTTTAATCCTTTTCCTACATGAATACAGCTATCATTTACATAAACACACACACACACACACACACACACACACACACACAAACAGAAGCAAACAAGTCCCAACTAATATGTCATCTAGATTAATATGTCTATTTCCAGCCTTTAATCCCCATAAGACATGATCTCAAGGTCTTGTTACCATTAAGGTTTCGCTTCTGTGGGAACTGATTTTTATCAATGTCCTTCCCAACTATGTAGTGTCCAAAACTAAATGCAATATGCAATATTCCAATTGTGGCTTAAGAGAGGTATTGCCTTCCTGGTCCTAGTTGCTATGTCTGTCTTTTTGTTTTGTTTTGCAAGGCAATGGGGTTAAGTGACTTGCCCAAGGTCACACAGCTAGGTAATTATTAAGTGTCTGAGGCCAGATGTGAAATCAGGTACTCCTGACTCCGGGGCTTGTACTCTATCCACTATACCACCTACCACCACCACCACCACCCCTACCCCCACTGCTATGTCTATCTTAGAGAAGACTAAGATCACATAATCTAAAGTCAATTCATAGCATGTCAACTCAATGTGTTATAGGTAAAAGATCACTAAATTTAGAAAAACGATACTTTGGTTCTAATATTGGTTATGATCCCTTCTATCTGTGTGCCCTTGTGCAAGTCACTTAAACTCTTTACCTCAGTTTTCCCATCTGTAACATAGCTAAACTAGCTAGTTTCTAAATTCTATCTCATGTCGAAACCCATTGTCTGTATTTGACTTGGCATTGTACTAAAAACTTTCCAAGTATTATCTCATTTGATTCTCCCAATAACTCTGTGAGGGGAAATGCTGTCTCCATCTTATGGTTGAGGAAACTGAGGCAAACAGACACTAAGTGACTTGCTTTAGGCTCATACAGCTAGTAAGTCTAAGGCTGTATTCAAATTCAGATCCCCTGAATCCATGTTCATTATTCTGTAAAACTATTGTGTCATTTAGTTACAGAGTGTGATTGCATTAAAGCTCTAAAATCTTGCCCCAAAAACCTTTAAGAGATTTTGAAATGATTCTATTGTGACTAGCTTGATTTGGGCAAAGCACTTAACCCGTTTCAGTCTTAGTTTCCTAGCCTATAAAGAGAGATAATAAAAGAACCTACTTCTTATTTTTTGTTGTGAGGATCAAATGAGATTAAATATGTAAAGTTCTTTGTAAAAATTAAAACTATATAAATATGAAAAATATTATTAGCTAGTATGTAGTTACATAAGAGAGTATTAGACCTTATCCAGAGATGATACATAGTCTTTATTTTGAGGATACTATGCTAGAATATTTGTTTGCTTGTTTTAAGTAGTATTTTCCTTTCCCCAATTAATCCTTTCTCAGACCTGGGATTTACATGCTTCTCATATAAATGCTTTGGTTTTTCTAGTCTAACTGTGCTTTGTAATAATTAAAAACATAAGGAGCTATGACATCATTTCCAGGTCTGGGGTCAATCTCCAACTTCACAATTTTGGGGGTTGGCCTCTACCTGTGCTGGACTAGAGATCAGAATTCCACTGTTTGAGTCCTTGCTCTAGCACCATTTCTGTTCCCTGGGAAGGTGATAATCTCTTTGTAAAATAGAAATCATAAATTTAGAGCTGGGAGGAACCTCAAACAACAATCAAGACCTCATCTTACAGATGAGGAGACTAAGACAAAAAATCATTTATGTGACTGGGTAAGGGTCACATGGTTAATCTGTTCTAATACAAGATTTGAATTGTTCTTCCTAACTCCAGCACTTGCCATGCCAAATTGATAAGGTTACATTGAGGGAACAAATGAAATAAAATATGCCAAGTGTTTTATCTTAAATCTTAATCACAAATCTTAAATCACTAAACAAATATCAATCATTATTAATAGTAATAATAATAATGAGCTAGTATTGGCATAACACTCTAAAGTTTCCAGAGAACTCTCCAGATAATATCTCTTTTGTTCCTCACAACAACTCTGGGAAATGGGTGCCATTAATATTTTCATTTTATGGATAAAGCAAGTGAAGCAGGCAAGTTACCTGAGATTCACACAGTTAGCAAGTATCTAAGGATTAGATCTGAGCTCATATTGTTCTAACTCAGGTCTAGTATTCACCACCCAGCAGCTATTTTATTATCATTGTTGTTGCTATCCTTGCTATTGTCATTTCTTACTAAAAGACTGGAGTTTAGATGACAAGTATTACTTTATCATAATATTTGAAAACTGGCATTCTTTGGGCATGTTGTAGCCTGTTCTTACTCCAACATTAAGCTAGTGCATCTATGAATTCTGAGAAAAAAATTTAGATTGCTAGTACGAAAGATAATCACTTATAAAGGGGAAAATGTAGGTAAACTTCTCCCATAAGGGGAGGAGGGTAGACTTTCCAAAATAATAACGATAATAAACACATCAAATGATAATAATAATAAATTAATGAATGAATAAGTTTATATGAGAACCTGGAAGTCAAGTCACTTAACTCATTGCCCTGCAAAAAAAAAAAAAATACTACCTTTACATATGTGAAAAAAACATGACACTCCAGAAACCTCTCTTCTCTGTCTGCCACTCCCCTATAGGTTTTGTCTTCTACTATTAGAATATGAGTTCCTTCAGCACAAGGCTTCTGTCACTTTTATAATTGTTCTTTCCAATAGATTCTTATCAAGATGCTTGTTTGATCTATTCAACCCTTGCAATAATTAACTCAAGAGTAATGCAAAGTGTATGCTTTTTGGGGGGAGGGGGAGGAGGGAACAGTGGCAAAGTAAACAAAGCATAACCTGAACATTGTAAAATACAAATAAAAATTTTTTAAAAAACATTTGAAACAATGAATAGGGAATATAAGTTTTCTGATGAGTAGAAAGAAAAAAATGGCATTAAGAATACTGGAGTTTTTAACATCTATTTTACTTCAAACTTCACAATTAAAGAGTTAGCTAACATCAGCATTATAACATAAATCTAAGTAGAAAACTCTCACACAAAGACTCAAACAGAAACCAGATTCACAGTGACCCAGTCAAACTAGATTGTTTCCAATCAGGACATAATAAGATCCTCTACAGGGATCAAAGAACTACCTGATGAAATTCCACTGTGTTAATGATTTTATTCAAGGACTGACATAATTCCAGATAACTTAGAGAAAATGGTAAATGCAGGAGATAGCAAAAAAATAGGGTTACTGACAGAAAACTTGCAATCTTGGAAATGGGGCTTTGTTATGGGCATAAGCATTACACTGGGAAAGGCCCAGGTCATTTACAGTATCCCTAGATGTCAGGCATCTGTCTTGTCACTGGATTTTGATAACTCCAGACATGAGAGTGAGATTGATAGTTCTGTCTCACTTAAATCCAACTCATGTGCAAGTCAAGATAACACTCTTGTTATGCCATTGATATTGGTCTCCTTCAAACACCAACACTAACCAACAACAATAAGCTTATACTTGTAGGCAAGTTGAAAATTTAGGGAGTCATCTTCCAACCAGCAGTCAGAAAAATAGTACACACCTATATGTTTGCATGCATATAGGTATTACATATGTAGATATATATTTTTATATATTGCTTTTCATTTAGTTTACAAAGCCCTTTTCTAATAGCATTCCTTGGAGATAGGTAATGCAGATATGTTATTTTCATTTTAACAATGAACAGATTGACAACCTCAGAAAAGTTAAATAATTTGTCAACAATTATATATTTAGCAAGTGTCAAAACTGAGATTCAAACTCCTCAAATTAAGTGCCCTTTTCTAGGTCACATAGTCAATCAGAATTACAGAGAATTAGAGTTGAGAGCTCTTGGTAGGAGTGTCCAATCTTTTATTCTTCTGGACTGTATTGCCTAACAAAAGGGCCCTTGATAGGTTTTTGTGGTACAATGAAGGTTGGAAACCCCTGCTCTTGGCTCTATGTGATTTCTCTCTGATCAAAGTTTTTATAATATGTTACCTAGACTTCTCCTTTGCATTTATTTCATTCTTGCTTATATCATATTGATCTGTTAACATCTTTTTTATATAGTAGATAACCTTCTTGACAAAAATGATCTATGTCACAGATATCTTTTTTATCTTCAGTTCCTAGTAAATGCCTTATACAGTAAATTCTGAGCAAGTGCATAAACATATAATACCTGACCTAATCAAATGTTTAGTAGATGTTTATTGACTTCCTGGGCTTTTAATAAATGTTTAAGGAATGAACATATGAATTTTCTCATCCAATGGAGTAACTATCTAATCTAGTTTTTTAATATCATGTATACATAAATATCTTTTATTGTCATTTCTTCATTTAAGTTATTTGATTAAAAGTCTGAAGATTACTGACTCTGGAGCTAGAAAAGCTGGGTCCTACCTCTGACATTTCTTATTCATATGTTTTTGGGCAAGACACACATGTGTGGTTTGGATAAGATGGTCACTGATAACTCTTCTAGTTTTTTAATTTCTATAATCTCATGATTCAGTGAAGAATGGAGCCCCAAAGCATACTAGTTGAACACTGGATCTTTTGATCACCCAATCGATTCTTAATTTATTTAATTATTACCTAGTCTACATCTTTCCTTTTGGTCCATTAGGATATGAAATTCTGTTAAATTCTTTACTGAACTATATTAATGTGTTTCTAAAACTAAATACATGTGTTTCAGGGTACTTTCTAATCATAATAACCTTATATTTAATTTCCTCTTTCCCTATTCAAAGCATATTATAAACATCTAATTTGATTTTTTTAAAGTTGATAGACTAAGCATTATTATTACAATTTTACAACTCAGAATATTGAAGTTTTGAAAGATTAAGACTTGTCTAAGTCACCTAGATAAATATGCAATAGAATCAGGACTCATAGCCAGAGTATTCTTACTGCATACTGAGTGCTCTTTCCTTTATAACAAGGTTAATTTGGACTGACTTGTTCTTAGTGAACTCATCCTATTTTTAGTTACAAAAATTTACATCTATAAATGTTTATAACAAATTGAAAAGTGTAGTTGAAATGAGAGAGGTCAAAATGAGACTCAAAGAGTTACCCTTTCTTAAAACAGAATAATCAGTGGAACTTTAATCTCACCAATGTGAGTCCACTATCAAATGTGAAAATAGCATTTGATGCATAAAAATCCCATTCTATACAACTCTTGCCATTCTTCTCCCTTAAATCTTCCATAAAGGGAAACTTCCTCTCTCTTAAATCTATGTGGATATCAGCAAAGCATATAGGATCACCATTGGTTTCCCTGGCATCCTCACCACAATGTCAGACCATTTTCTTAAGATTAGAGGTGTCAGACAAATGTTCCCCAGGCTGACTAGAGCCCACAACACTTTTGAGTCTGGCCTTAACCAGTTTAAAATATAATTAAAAAATATTTAACAAAATAAATTAAAATTGTAATAATACATAGATAATGTTACATTATAACAAGTTATAAAGTAGATTGTAGGTATCTTTATGTGTGGATTAGTAGATCCTATTTCTATTTGAGTTCAGTATCACTACTCAAACCACTATCCCTTAAGAAATTCTTCATTAGTATTGTCTTCCATTATGCTTACTTCCTCTCTTATGACCTTTGGACAATGGTCAACTTTAATTCTTTTGTGCCAAAACTACTTACATGTAGAAAGAAGAGTATTGGGACTGAAAAGATGGGACTTTTTCTCCAGTGAAACCCATGGAGTTATTAAAATGCTCTGAAATTTTCAGAAAGGTAATCCACTCTACTTTCAATTCACTTGTCCAATTTTAGAACTAGAAAATTGTCTTTTACATCTTTTGGTCCAATGAATATATATTAATGGGCCAACTTTATGTATTGTCTATCCAGTTGGAGATCATGGTCTAGACATTTGCCACTTTTTATCCATTTTTTTAAACAATTTCCTATGTGAGTTGCTAGGGAAATTTTTTTTGAATGTCCAAGGATTTCATTTAGGTAGTTCTATACTGTCATAATTATTTTGTGATTAGTTCAACAATATCTCCAAACAGGAGATGTTAATCATAGAGAGGGCATCTTTTATTTGTATTCTGTATTTGACATCATCCATGATATTATTTACAAAACAATAAGGAGATATTCTTTTAGAATAAAAATACTGTGGAGGGGGGGGTTCATTAAATGAGGGATGAGGCAAAAAATAAAATAGAATCTTAAAAAAAAACAGAAAATAAAACCAAAGAAAAATCCTAGGGGTCAGTCATGGTTTTTCTGGTAATTTTTAGTGTAATCTTGGGTAAGTTATTTAACTTCACTGTGCCCTGGTTTTCTCTTTATAATATAAAAGGGTGAGACTGGGTAGCATCTTCCATCTCTTCCTATGACTGTGTGAAGCATCCAAAGAAAAAGAAATGTAAGAATCTGTATTTTTAGTCTTTGGAATCTCTATGTAACTTTTAGTACACATTGCCAATGGTCTATATTTAAGATACAAATAGGTCATTAAGAATGAGAAAATGTAGTAAAAGTCTCTCAGATATACATTCACTCTCTACTATTTCCAAATATGATATCAGACTATTGTCTGAGAAACTAGAGCAAGCGCCTATAGGACTGCAATACCATTGATGAAACTTCTGCACATAGCCAGTCCTAATGGAAGTTTCCCTCAATTTTTATAGCAAAAATCAAAGTCCCTATCCTAAGATCAGAGCTGAAATCTTTGCACCTTAGGGACACTATGGACTTGCTACTATCTCTGTGAAATTGTCACTAAAAGTTTACCAATAATGAAGTCGGCAGGGTTGCCTTAAAAGATACAGTTTGAGAACTAATAGCAATTGCCACTTGCTAAAATGGAAGGTCTTGTGCATTAATATGATTGGCCGCCCTGGAACAATGAGTATTCTAAAACCCTGCCTATTACTATTTAGAACTTGCAATGGAAGGCTTTCAGTGAGCCTCATTATTACAACCCCTAATCTCAGTAGACAAACTGTTATGTGTTAATGATCAAAGCAGGTTTAGTTTCAATTGTACATGGACAAATAGAAATTGCACACAGAGGTATTTAAGACCACGTGTAGTTAAAGGAAACATGGCCCAAGTATTATTCTGCATAGACTGAGTATTTAAAGACTAAAAATAATAGCCACATTGAAAAAAGTAATTGCTAAGATACAGTTCTTTGAAAACAATGGTATACAGCACAATTACAAAATAGAAATAATTAGCTAGTAAGTCATCTAGAAGAAAATCAAGGTGTCATAGATTATATGATCTCCTAAAACAAGTCAGCAATGCTAAAACTTATTTTAATAAAGATAGGCTTTTTCTATACATTTATAAATCTGTATGTTTTCAATATATTTTAGAAGTATATACAGAGAAATTTTCTTTCTATGGGAAAAATATAAAATTTTTGAAGCTATGATTTAGTATTAAAAAATAAATATAAATGATTTATGGATACTCTTTTTTGTATATCATTATCACTTTCCAAGGACTCCCTTCTCCCATAGGCCAAGCCATAAAAGTGTTCATTGGCAAAAAAATATAATTAAGTAAAACAAGAAAACAAATTAACCATGCCTAACATTGTATGCCACAGCCTACATGTCCACTGTAACAAAAGACAGGAGGCTTCTTGTTTCACCACCAGTTCTTTGAAATCAAGTCTAGTCATTACATTTATTAGAAGTCTCAAAGATATTGAATAGGATATAAGATAACATAAATGGGCAAAAAAAGACATGGGATTAAACTACTTCATGTAATCCCTTCACTTTACAGATGGGAAATTTGAAGGTCAAAGAGATTAAGTGAACTTCCAAAGATCACAAAGGTAATAAAAGAGTGAGATGACTTTGAACTCATCTTTTCACTAAGAATTCTCTCTAAGTTCCCCTTCTGCTGTATAGCTCAGGAGATCTGGGAACTCTATCAATATGTAAATCAAGGTTTCCAGAAACTGCAAAAAAACAAAGAAAAAATGTTGAGTACACTCTTTGTTCCAAGATTTGATTAAAATAGATATGATTTTAACATTAGATTAAACATCAGATAAAGATTATTTATGTGTGTGTTTAGTGTTCATTCTTAAGGCATAGAGGCTAAATGTATATACCTGGAAGACAACATATACTTTGAAATCATAAGTTCACTTCAGGGATGTGCTAGAGATAACTCTAATCAGCTCCAACCAAATATTACATTTTTCAACATAGGTTCTTAAACCTCCAAAAAATCATCAGCAAACACATCAAATAAGGGGAATATTCATTCATTTATTCATTTATTTGTTATTTATTTCTAATGAAAGTGAAGGAGCAATGTTAATAATGTAAATTAAAATTAAATGTGTCCTGTGTACATTTGTTGTTAAAACATTTATCAGAGCACTTCTGTTTAAAGTATTTTGATGAAACTAAATAGAATCAAAAGAGATTTAGCTCTCACTTTAAGAAATAAGAATTGAGGGAACAGTTAGCCTTTGGAAGAGAAATTTCCCTTGCTAATGACTTTCATGAATACATAAGAGAATTCATTGAAGGGATTCAATTAAGATTATGCTCATTTCAGTTAGTAAAAGATTGAGGTAATTTCCTCTTTGTGAGTGTACCAGGTGAGTCTAATAAGGATAAACTCCTCTATAGATCAGATGCTGCTTGAGGTCAAGGGCAAAGTCTTTGTCACCTCACTTTTTAACACCTGATGAGACTGAAAATGAAAGTATTTAGCCACTGTTTCCTTTAATGATAATCACCAATGCCCTTATCCTTATTTCCACATTTTCTGTGATTACACCTTGTATTTCTTGAAGACCCTTAGTTCTTTTCTTCTTCATTCCTCCAAAGGTCTATTAGCTTACCTCTTTGTTCATCCAGTGTCCATTCTTTCCTCTCACCTCAAAGCTGATTATTACAGTAGATATAATCATCTGGATACCTTTGATAACAATGTCCTTCATCAAAAATCACTGTAATTTAGTGAGCAAAAATTGTTGAAAACTCTTTTTTATCATTTCTTCTCTATAATATTTCAATGTGACTTGAGGTCACAATAAAACTATTAGGAAAACCCCTTTAAGTGTATTACATTAGCAGCCCTTACTAAAATATTTTACAACAAAAAGCAGGAAATACACATGAGAAATATGATTTTCAAACACACTTCAAGTTTGTGTTGCAAATCAAATGACATTCTCCAATCATTCTTGTAACTATGAGTCAGTCTTCACCATACATGTATTCCTCTGGGCATCTATGCATTCTGCTGTTGAACAAAGATGCAAGAATCTAACTTAGAGTGGGGACTGAGTCCATGCTCTGTCCAGAGCATAATACTTCACAGATAACATCAAGGAAAAATCAATATTACATCTTGGTCAATATTTAGAGAACTTCCTGTTAGTATTCACATATGCCTAGATCTAAATTAAACTAATCAATTAATCGATCAATTTTTGTTATATGCCAGTGCTCAGTGCTAGTAATATATAAAAAGGCAAAAGACAGTCCCTGCCCTCAAGGAGTTTGGGGAGAAAATATGCAAACAAATATATATATATATATATATATATATATACATATATATATGTATATATATGTATATATATATATATATATATATATATATATATATATAAAACACAAGCTATGTACAGGATAAATAGGAAATACTAATTCCTTCAGTAACAAAGAGGACTACACCAACCAAATGATGAGAAGTATGAATTGCATAATTAGAAATAATTGACAGAGGAAAGGCCCTGGAATTAAGAGGGGTTGAGCAAGGTTTTCTGTAGATAAATCAGAGTGAAAGTAAATGACCCTAATATTTTTCTTCTACTAGTTCCTATCTGTTCATTACTCAGTCAGAGCACTACTCTCTTATAGATGAAGCTAGCTAATACCTGATGTTTTTGACTAGTCCTATAATTTCATTAGTGTAATAAACTTTCAATGAAGATATTATCTTTAACAATGTAAATCAGTGACTATTCAGCAACTCATAATTTTAATGATTTGCTTAGATCTCTGAGATTTAACAATAAGTGTATAGAAATAGGCCTTGAACCCAGGCCTTGCTGACATTGAGATCAGGTCTCTCTCTCCTCTAAGCAAATCATCTTATCTTCTCTGATTAGTAAGGTAGATTGGTGCTTCCTCCATATGAACTACCTGTCTAAAATAACAGATTTTATTCTATTGGGCAATTTCATGAAGCATGAACTTCAATTGAGTCGAGTTTTGTTGTTGATGTTGTTTTTCATATTCATGTGTCAAGGATAGAAGATGGAATATAGTGCTTTATAATTCAGAGTACCTTAATATACTCATAATCACCCTGAGAGGTAGGCAGGAGAGATTATATTCTTATTTCAAAGATGGGATAAAAGAAACTCATAATTCAGTGACCTTTATGGGGTACCAAGTTATATCACACCACCCTATATGTTTGGAAAGTAAGGCACTGAGAAGACCCTTGTCCTCATAGATGCTTTCCTTTCCTAAATTATTGATAATTGAAATTCCACAGAGTCAGTCTTTTTTTTACTTTTAGAAAATACAGCCTTGGGATGATGAGTGACTAGGGGGGACAACAAAATGAAGAAAAGGGATTAAAAAGGGATAAATGGCAAGTCCAATAAAAAAGAACAAAAGGGTCAAAAAGAGGATTTAAAAGTGTCTAAATGTCTGTCCTTGATCACATGCTACAAAAGCATGGAATATTGAGAATATATAATTCCTTCTCCTTTTAAAAAGTCATTTTTTGAAATCAAAATACAAGATAAAATAGAGTCATCAGTCTAGGGAGGTCAGTTCTCTATCTTTTCCAGAAATCAGAGAGAGGTTGGCCTTGGTGACAACAGTGAAATGCAGGTCAAAGATTCTCATAAAGTGGACATAGTTTCAGAATTTCTCCATTGTGCCTAATTCTATGTTGCCACTAATAAATTAATGGTCAGAACATCTTTATATTAACAAATATTCACTTTATTGACTTAGCTACAATTTTTGTCACACCCCTTTCCTAGAGAACACTTCTGTGCTATGTAAGGTAATATTTATGTTTTGACTTTGTCACCAAAAGGATGCAATGGGAGCATATATAATTTACCTATAAATTCTAAATGGTTTATTCTGAATGTGGTGGGAGCTTTGAAGTTTTTTGGGGGGGAGGGAACTATTAAAATGGAAGATCTGACACTCCACCCCCATAGGAAAAAAATGTTCACTTGCTTTTTCACTATTGTACTCACCCAGGGATATCTATCATGTCACAATCAGGAATGATAATTGAATGAAGAATTGGTTTTTATTGCATCTAATAAAAAGCAGCTCTTATTATTTTTTTTTACAAATTACCCATAATTACAATTGTCTGGAGAGTGTCTTATCATCCTGAGTGGGACAGAAATAAGCTAGATGCACAATAGTACTTCCCCTTGTATGATTTAAACTTGCATTCTCATTAATGGGGATGTAAATTAGCATTACAGCAAATTTGGTTCATATCACTTTACTGGACAGATTCTAACTCCGCTGGATAACAGTCTTTTAGTAGACATGTAATTTATTTCCATCCTGTTTCAGTTCAAAGGAGCATGTACAGTGAAACTGAGAGGGAGAGAATGAGAGAGAAGAATGGGAATAACCTAGAACTTTACAGCACCAATGTTCAGGTCATAAAATGTTATATAGTTGTCATGGTCTCTTAAAGCAGTCAAATAGATAAAGGAAACATTTACTAGCCATGTTTGGGGGTGTTATTTATTTTAATCATCATGACTTCTGCCCCTACTTCATATCCCATCCCTCACAAAGAGCAAAGGTAAATGAAATCGATAATTTCTCTTTGCCCCAGGGTAGAAGCAGTGTGAGATGTAATATGGCCCAATGGATAAAGAACTGACTTCAAATCTAAGGAAACTTTGGTTCAAGCACCACTTTCAACACCTAATAGCTATATGGCCCTGGGCAAGTTCTTTATCCTCTTGGTATTCTAGTCAACTTCCTAAGACCTTAAGCTGCAGAGAATGTGACAACCTGTATTAATAGTTTCCTCACCTGGGAGTTCCCCATGTCAGTGAAATTATAGCTATAGAGCAACACCCATGCCTATAGGTAGTAGAAATGTAAAACTTGTAGTGTCAGGCTTAGGGTCAGGAAGTCTAGAGTTCAAATCCTATCTCTGACTCAAGTTGTAAGACCTGGGCAAATTGTTAAGCCTCAACTAACTTTCTAGGACTTATCTACTAAACCAGAAAGTTCAACACTGATCAAATTCAACATGGTTCCTTGAAAACTCATGGGAAAGACATATAAGCCTAGTCCCACTTTCTTTCCTAATGGTTGATATAGTTACCAATTCCATCTTTTCAACAGTTCATGAAAAGTGGCTGGTACTAAATAAAAATTTAATGTTGATGGGTTGGGAGTGAAAGGATTATAAAATTAAAGAGCTAGAAAGACACTCGGAACACATTCAACCCAACCCACCCATTTTATAGTTGAGGAAACACATCTTAGAGAAGATAAATAACTTAGTCAAATAAAAAAACTACTAAGTGGCAGAGATGAGAATGAAGCTTAGATTGAATCAAAATCAATGCTCTTTCTGACTTCATGATCCACGTTTATAGAAACACTATGATACCAAAAGAACAAGATTTCTGATTGGCTCCAGTATCTAATGTCAACAGGTATTCAAGCTAAATCTTGAACCTAGGTCCTCTGCCTTCATATCCAATGACTCCAAATCTAATTTCACATTACTTGTAATGGCATTCAGAGAAATTTTTGTATACTTTCAATTGTGATCAATGAGAGCAACTTAGCAGTCATCTCTCAACTCCATTCCCCAACAGCCACCCAGAACCTTTCTAGATATACACAGCAATGACTAAGTCTCCATGATTCAATTTCTATTTCCTGTCTCTTTTAATGTACAAAACTTGTGACTACAGTATGTGATAATAATTCTGCACAACCACTTCAGATAACAAGGCTTATTGCACATATTATTTTAGTGGGAAATATTGCTATAATAGAAGCCTCATAGCATAACAGTTTGAGCAGTAGGATTGGAGCCAGGAAACCTGAATCCAAATCCATCCTCTGCCATCTATTAGCCACATGACCCTATGCAAATCATTTAACATCTATATACTTCAGGCAACTCTTAGAATTTATCTTCTAAATCAGAGATGGGTTTTAATCTAACATAACAGCTATTTAATTGATATTTGCTGATTTTTTGAATGGTAATTGGTGTTGGTATTAAGACTTTCCATACCGACAAAATCATACATCCTTTGTGTGATTTATTGTTTTAATCAATATCTAAAGGTTGAAATGAGTTATTAAGAGATTCTCTGACAGGAAAGATCTGAGCTTTTCAGGAATTTCTTCTAGCTCCTGGTCTTTAATAAGCCCTATTCTATTTTATTAATACTCTTTAGGTCTTTTTAAGGAAGGAGAAAATTTTGAAAATGGTGATAAAGTGTCCTAAGACATATAAATGAATAAAATTTTTTACATATAAATTAGGAAATCATCAGGAAAGATGTGTTCATATATATATATATATATATATATATATATATAGAGAGAGAGAGAGAGAGAGAGAGAGAGAGAGAGAGAGAGAGAATAGGAAAATTGTTAGGCTTAGTGAGAGGAAAAATCTGAGTCTAAATCTTATTTTTTTCTCTCTACTTCAAAGGGTTGAAAAGAAAGGAGGAAAACCCCAAATGTACAAGAATATTTATAGTAGTTTTTTTTTCAGAATCAGAAAGAAAGGTAATTAATTAAGCAATGGCTAAACAATGTATGGTCTCTGAATGGAATAGAATACTATTTAACCAGAAGAAATTACTAGTTTCAAAGACACCTAAGAAGACTTCTATGAACTGAAAAAAAGTAGAGTGAGCAGACCAGGAGAATAATGTTTTTAGTAAACCAACATTATAGAGATAACTTTTAAATACTTAAAATCTCTGATAAATGCAATGACCATTTAAGATTTCAGAGGACTGAGAGAGGTAAGACTCAAAATACAAAATAAAACATACATTTTTCATCACAACCAATCTGGGAATTTATGTTGCCTAAATATGTATATTTATTACAAGAGCTGACCTTTTTTCCCCCCTTTGATCAATAAAATAGTGGAGAGGGAACTGGAGTGTAGAAATAGAATCAAGGTAGCAAAAAAAAAAGAAAGAAAAGAGGCCACTGAGGCATTTTTTTAATTTGGAGATCAGAAAGGAGAGAGAGAAGCAAAGACAAGCTAGACAGATTTGAGAGCCACCTCTTGAGTTTATTATTTACTTTAAAAGAAAATCAAGCAATAGATTATAGTTTAATGGAATCTTCTTTTTCTGTTCTATTATATATTTAGAAATTGCCATTTTATTTATATGTATTAAGTTCAGAATTAAAATAAATTTAAAAAACAAATCTTATTCCATTACATTTACTAACAATATGATACTACTTAGTGTCTCTTTGAGTGTCAATGAGATCATAAAGTACTTACCACATTGGTTGGTTGTAAGGATCAAATTAAATAGGTAAAGGGCTTTGTGAATTGTTCTGTATCCTATAACTATTGGTCATTATTCTTTTTTTAGGGAAAAATACTGTTCCTTTATGCTGTTCACTTTTGCAGACAGTGTCAAACCTTTGGGAATATCACACAGAAATGACCATGATCTCACAAGGAAGAGAACATTAATGAATCACAAAACAATGCATTTATTCCCCTCCCCAAAAGTTTGTTCTATTCTGTTCAATACAAAAGACTAATGTAGTCTTATTTCTTTTTTTTAAATTTTTGTTAAGTTTATTTTTTATTAAAGATATTATTAGAGTTTTACAATTTTCCCCCCAATCTTACTTCCCTCCTCCACCCCACCCCACCCCATGGAAAGCAATCTGTCAGTCTTTACTTTGTTTCCATGTTGTACATTGATCCAAATTGAGTATGAGAGAGAAATCATATCCTTAAAGAAGAGACAAGAAGTCTAAGAGGTAACAAGATCAGACAATAAGATATCTGGGTTTTTTTCTAAATTAAAGGAAATAGTCCCTGAACTTTTTTCAAACTCCACAGTTCCTTATCTGGATACAGATGGCACTCTCCTTTGCAGACAGCCAAAAATTGTTCCTGATTGTTGCACTGATGGAATAAGCAAGTCCTTCAAGGTTGTTAGGGTATACAGTGATTTTCTGGTTCTGCTCATCTCACTCAGCATCAGTTCATGCAAATCCCTCCAAGCTTCCCTGAAATCCCATCCCTCCTGGTTTCTAATAGAACAATAGTGTTCCATGGCATACATATACCACAGTTTGCTAAGCCATTCCCCATTTGAAGGACATTTACTTGATTTCCAATTCTTTGCCACCACAAACAGGACTGCTATGAATATTTTTGTACAAGTGATGTTTTGACCCTTTTTCATCATCTCTTCAGGGTATAGACCCAGTAGTTGTATTGCTGGGTCAAAGAGTATGCACATTTTTTGTTGCCCTTTGGGAGTAGTTCCAAATAGCTCTCCAGAAAGGTTAGATAAGTTCACAGCTCCACCAACAGTGTAATAGTGTCCCAGATTTCCCACAACCCTTCTAATAATGATCATTATCCTTCCTGGTCATATTGGCCAATCTGAGAGGTGTGAGGTGGTACCTCAGAGAAGCTTTAATTTGTATTTCTCTAATCATTAATGATTTAGAGCAATTTTTCATATGACTATGTAATTGCTTTGATCTCCTCATCTGTAAATTGCCTTTGCATATCCTTTGATATTGTTCATTATTCTTCAGCACTACCCAAAAAAATTTAGGACTTCTGAATTCATTTAATCCCTGGCGATGTAGACAATATAATTAGGAAAACCAAAGTCTTTTAGATGGTACCTTAGCTCTACATATGTCCATTTTACTAGATACCAAGACTGAATGGGTACAGAATCTTCCACTCAATAAGAAAGTCCAATTGCTTCTACCATAAAACTGCTTAGTCACACATATGGAAAGCATTTAACATCATTTGTTAGCAGTGATTTAATTAAACTTTAAGCACCACATCTGTTTGAAAACATATCAAGGAGACAGAGATGCTCATTGTGTGGGAGTTGACTGACAGGGAAGAACAGATTGACTTGGCATGTTAGTGGAACTCATTAATCTTCTTCAAGTATGTACCGTGGAAACATGGAGTTCTCTCCACAAGCTGTTATCCAAACATCACTTTTGCTCACACATTTGGAAATCTAATTGTGCACGTTGAAAAACAAGATTATACTTTTTCTTAAAAAAAATATGGAGTTTTTTGGTAATTGTATGCAAGATGCAACATTAAGGATGGGGCACCAACCTCTGTGAATCAATGAGCAATGAAACATTGCTATTGAAGCCTAGAGTCCTCATATTTGGAGTAATCATAGGGATCACTCCTTAAAGACAGTCTTCCTTCAGTCAACTTGGGATGTTTTATACATTCTACAAACAAAGACATGAAAGGAATATGAGCTTAGTATGACAGTGTATTCAAGGAAGAGCAACCATTTACCCTTCATCTCCCCCTCAGAGAACCTTGACTTTTCAGTCATTTTTTTTAGTTATCTCTTGATTACTGGCAAATTACTAAGGCAATAGTCAAATGCTGCCCAGGGGATCTTGAAAGAGGAAATACACAGTTTAGTTTAGTAACCATATGGAAGCTTTGCTCACCACATACATCTACCACTGAGAATTTGTTTTGTTTTGTTTTTTTCTAAAGAGTGTTTGTTGCTGTTGTTCAGTTATTTTAGTCATGTCCAACTCTTTTCTATAACATTTGAGTTTGTTATTTTTTTGGAAAAGATACTTGAGCAGTTTGCCATTTCCTTTCTCCAGTTCATTTTTCAGATGAGGAAATTGAAGCAAATAGGGTTAAACGACTTACCCAGGGTCCCCCAGATAGTAAGTTTCTGTGATTAGATTTGACCTCAGGAATATGAGTTTTCCAAACTTCAGATCAAGCACTTTATCCACTCTGCTGCCTAATTGTCCCATATGTTCCACTTGTATGTTTTTATACATACACTAAAGAGAAGAAGAAAGATCAGTAGTAATGAGCTCCAAGGGTCTGCTGGTCATACCTACTCAGTTCATGTTTCCCATGCCCATGATCACACTATTCATATATTTAAAAATAAATTATTCTTGCAACCTGGGAAGGGATACTCAGAGCAAATTCAAAGGAAGATTAGAAGCCATAACTACTCAAGAGGGGAAAGACAGTGATTAAACTCACATATACTTCCTTCTTTTTAAAAAGGAAACAATAATAGAAGGAAATAGGATGGAGACCACACAGACACAGACACACACACACACACACACACACACAAACAGAAATTGGCGGGAGTAACGGGCTGATGGGAATTTTCATGTTTCTAAAATCTCTGGCTTTGTTCTTTATCTGAATGCTGTCTCTGCAAATTTAAATCAATCTTATTTCTGAATGCTGGGTTTATAACTGAGAAGAAAAAGTGCAGATGTCTAAATTATATTCACTTGTTCAACACCATGATCACTTTCTGTAATGTGCTTTTAAACACCTGAAATTAATTAGAAAGGCTATTTTAATGTACAGAGCATGATTTATAGTGCAAGCTTAAATACATACATATGAGTTTTTATTTCAAGGTGTCATATACTTCAAATATTCACATGCTACAATCAGCTTTTCTTTTATCTTTTAATGAAGAGTCTTAATTTAAAAAGAAAATAAATGGTCAATATTCAACAAAAACTTACAAATATGAGAAAATTTGAGCAAAACATTTTTTTCATTCAAAATATCTTTCTTGACCACCAAGTATATATTAGTTATTGCAGCACTACAGCATCTTCCCAGACCATCTAGAAGGGGATATAATATAAATAATTTTAATACAAAGTGGCATGAGATAAGTTCCACAAGAGATAAAAACTAAAGGGCTAAAGCAGTTCTAAAGAGGGAAAGATCACTTCTGAATGGTGGAAGTCACGTGACATCAGAAGCTTGAAGAAAAGTAGGATTTTCATATGCAGAAATATGGAGAAAATGCATTTCTGACAAAGTGAATAGTGTGAACAAGAACCATGGAAGTGTGAAAAAAGCAAAGTTTGAGATCTTCAAATTTTCCAGTTCTTATATAATTTATGTTGTATATTGCAAGAAAATTGTAGGTTGGAGCAGGCCAAGACATAGAAAGCTTTTAGTGACAAAGTTAGGGGTATAGATATTATTTGGAGGTAATTAGGAAGCACTGAGGATTTTCAAAAAGGGGAATGAAATAATCAGAACTATACATATAATATATATATATATATATATATATATATATATATATATAGGGAAGGGCATTAGCATATAGAATAGATTTCAAAATGGGAGACTAAAAATGGGCAGACTTTTTAGGAGGTGATTTTAATAACCCATGTGAGAGGTTAAGAAACTCTGAAATGGCATTGTAGTGATAAGAATGGAAAACTGACACAGAAATAATCTTGATTTGATCACTGACATATATATATATATATATATATAAATCACATAAGAAGAGAAAAAAGACTTAAATTTAAGATTGAATAATTAATCAAATGCTTAATAGGAATAAGGAAATAAAAGAAATTAAATGCACACGTATGTCCACATATATATGTATACATATATGCATATATGCATAGACAAGTGTGGGTATTCAAACAAACCTATATTATATAAATATATGTTTCCTATATAAACATATTCAGTCAAAACATAATTCTTAAATAATTCATAATTACACATAGATAATATAACATACATTATGGCATGTGTGTACCTGTGTGTATACTTGCAAGTTGTTTTTGGATTTATTATGATGATGTATAAGAGGAACATCTCAGACAAAAATATTTAGAAATAGGTGGAATGTGATGATGATGATGCTTAAGAAAAAAAGTCATATCAAGAGTTAGGAGATTCATAATTTGTCCTCAAAAATGGTATTATTTGATCCTATGAGATGATCAAAAAAGAAGCAAGAGAGGAAGAAAAGAGGTGAGAACAGAGAATTTCTACTTTGGACTATCAAGAAGTTGTAATATAAACTTTTTCAAAATGTTTTTCTCCCCATTCTTTGTATATGCATCCTCAGTGCCCTTCTCCACATTTATCTGGCAGCAAATGAAATCAAAGGAGCTGACCTGAGTCAGGGATTCTTAACTTCTTCTTTGCCATAGACCCCTTTGGCAGTCTGGGTAAAACCTATGGACCTCTTGTCATAATTACATTTAAATACAAAACGTAAATGCAGAGGATTAAAAATGTAAACCAAATATACTAAAATATAATTTTCAATCTTAAAAAAAGTAAAATAAGTTTATGGGTTCTGGATTAAGATTTCATCCCCCTATAACTCTTGGAGGTGCTCTGGATCTGAGACAGGACTCACTCTTTTATTTCCATCTAACTACTTCTTACCTGCCAATATCTCCTTAAGACCATTCCATTGGTACTGTCCATGTTTGCTGTTCTAATAAGTATTTAACGAAGGCCTCACTCCTCTATCTCCATCTAGGGGCTTCTTATCTGCCCTTCTCCCCTTATTTATGATTATTGAAGAAGGTAAATAAGACTTAATGTAGAAGTCAAAGAAATGATCAAGATTTAGGAAGTGGATGACAAAGGTGCTATGTTACAAAAATCAAGGTAAAGGAGAATTTTAAGAAGGGATAAGGGATCTGGTATTCATGTCAAATGTTACAGAAAAAGATAGGAGCAGAAAAATTTTATTAATAATAAGTTAACATTAATATGACATTTTTATGGTTTGCAGATATTTTGATCCTTATCACAAGTAAGTGCTATAACTATTCCCATTTTCTATATTAGCAAATTGAGACTGAAAAAGGTTAAATGTCTCACCTAGGTTTGTATAGCTAGTGTCTGAGAGAGGATTTGAATTATAGCCTTCCTTCACTACAAGTCCAATGTTCCATCCTTTATATCACAGTTTGATTGGTCTAGAGAGTGATCAGAAAATAGATTGGAAGTGAAAACAATAAGCACACACTCCTCTGAGCAAGTCACAACCTCTCCATCAGTTTTTCTCATCAATAAAATGGAGATAATAACAGTATCTACACTTCAGTGCTAGGAGGACCAAATGAGATAATAATTGTAAGCACAATGTAAATATTAGTTACTGCCACTACTACTACTGCTAGTACTACTGCTGCTGCTACTGCTGCTGCTACTGCACTACTTCTACTCCTTCTATTCTTACAACGATTTGGAGGTAAAAGTAAAGTGAGAATTAAGATGATAGATTGAAGGATTCTGGGAAGGCTTCTTTTTTTTGGTCATTCTCTATTTGTGAACAGAGGAAAAGAAGTCAAGAAGTGCTTGAATAATAAAAAAGAAGGGATATCTGTAGGAACGGTGTCCAAATGACAGTGAGAAGTGACATAATCAAGAATATGTGAGGCATAAAATAAGAGATGGATAAAGATAGAACATATTTTTAATGAATCCACCTTCTTTTCCCTGTTCATATAAAGAGGTATCTATCCTTTCCAAGTCTATCTGGAAGGCTAATATTCAGTTGCCTCAAGGTAATCTGAAAGAATGAATGAACTTCTAAAAGGTGAGCCATTTTTATATTTGTTTTCATAGGAATAATAATGTTTGCTCTTCATTTTCAAAGAAGACCACGACATCAGGGAAGTGATGCCAAGACATGCACATGATTTGAATTTGAGTGAGGGGGCATTGGGCTAAGTCACCAGCCTCACTTTCTCCTTCAGGATCTGGGTCCAGTGGCCAGATTTGAATCAGGATGACTGGAGATGACCCTGGATGCGAGGCAATCAAGGTTAAGTGATTTGCCCGAAGTCACACACAACCCGTATGTGGCAAGTGTCCAAGACTGGATTCTAACTCCCATTCTGAATCCAAGGCCAGTGCTCTATTCACCACAATAGCTGCCCTTTCCTAGGAATAAGTTCGCTATAAAGAGAGATAGATAGATATCTCTTTAGCAAACCTTTAAAAACATTTGTATGCCTTGCAATATGTCACTGAGGCAGGATATGTACATGAAAAAAGAACAGAATTAGACAAATAAAATTTAGCCACTTATAGGGGCAAGATGGGCTTTTGAGTAAGGGGCTTGTGACTATATGGGGCAAGATGGGCAAGTGAGTAGAGCTCTAGCCCCCAAGTCAAGATGAAATCTGGCCTCAGACACATGCTAGTTGTGTAACCTTGGGCAAGCAACTTAACCCTGATCCTAGGGCCATCTTCAGGAATCCTGATTCATATCTGATCACTGGACCCATATGACTCTGGAGGAGAAAGCAAGGTTTGTGATTTAGCACCCCCTCACTCAAATTCAATTCAGGTGCATGTCATGCATGCTATCACCTCCCTGATGCCAAGGTCCTCTTTGAGAATGAAGAACAAATATCAACATCACCATCAACTTCTTTATAAGGCTACAATTAAGCAGAAGGATTTGGGAGAACTACAGTTAGCTATGTTATAACCAACCATGTTATAACAGCGTTCTACTGTAATTTGTCTGAAAGCAGCCACTTTTGCCTTCATTCTAGGTATTTCTGGTAAAGCTTTGAGTTTTATTGGAGTGATTTATCTAGATACTCATGTATTTTAAATGTATTTACGTATGTATTTCCTAGTGATTTTGAGAGGAAAATCAAGAAAATGTTTTCCTCTCATAATTTCTCCCTCCACCTATTTTTTTTCTTTGAAAAAGCCTCCAGCAGATGCTTCTCTAAGTGAAAAGTGCTTTCCTATTGCCAGGGCAGACAAAGAGTGCTGATTACTACTGGCTGCAGTGGGGAGAGAGTGAGTCAGTCCCTCACTCCTCTATCTCCATCCAGCTGCTTCTCACCTGCCCTTCTTCCCTTACTTATGTCTTTTTCCTACCTTCCCTGGACATAGTCAGGCCCAGTGACCTGGAACTGTGGGAGCTACTTAGTCCTTGCCTCATTTTACCAGATGTTTAAACCACATACCTAAAGCTTAAAAGGAAATTTAAAATATTCTACTTTTCAATCATCTTCATCACCCTGTCTCACACAACAGCACAGCCTCAGATGAAACAATGTCTCACTGTAACTGCTGAAGAGAAAAGAAAAGAGAGAGAGATTATAATTAACTTTATCGCTGATTTCTATGCAACTCTAGGTGAATCACTGTTCTTAAGTAAATTGAGGTTAGAATCTCAGAGTGCTGAAGCTTCCCCAAGGTATTAGGAACCAAATGATCATGTCATTTCCACCACTCCACACCCCCACCTCTTCTATCTTCCATGTCATTTGAGTGAAAATGTCTAGGAAAAGAGAACAGAAATTATGCAAGAAAAGATGGTAAATCACTAAGACAATAACCTAATGGGACCAAGGTACCTTTGAAAGAGATAATGCCCTCCCAGACTGTCCAGCTGGCACCTAGGGAGTTTGTTCATTCAGTCAATCTGATTTACCATCTCTTTTATCATTGTGAATTGGAAGATAAATGGGAAGCAGGTGTTTTATCCCCATTTTACTGTTGGTGAGAGACACAGAAAGGTAGATGGACTGGAGTAGAAGCTCATAGCAAGTGATTGTTGGAGTTGAGTAAAAAACTCCCAGATCCTGACTCCTAGAAGATTATTTTCATTCCTAAACTATGCTACAGCTTTCCTATAGCTTTATTGCTGAGAATGGCAAACACCTCCCACTCAGAAATTGCACCATTGGGCATTAGAAGCATGTGCAAAACACCATCATTGGGAAAAGACACAGGCAGAATAAAGCACATTGTAAATAGTACAGCAAATGCTCATTTTCTCTTATAGGTTCTTTCAAGGCAAATGACTTGACTACCTGAAGTACAGGAGAAGAAATAAATCTTAGCAACCATTCTTCTTCTTGATGGCTAGTTATTCTCCTTTAGACAAGCAAGAAATGTCAGAGTGTACCATTAAACAGAAAGAGACAGAGACAGATGCAGAGAGAGAGAGAGAGAGAGAGAGAGAGAGAGAGAGAGAGAGAATGGAACATTCAACCTCCCGGGAGGCAACTTAGTATAGATAACTGAGTGTTGACTCTGGAGTGAAAGAAACAAAATTCAAATACCACCAAAGATGTTTACTATCTAGATGACCTTGGGCGAGTCCATAACCTCAGGTATTCATATCTATAAATTAAAAATAGATGACTCCTTTTAGTCTCTTCCAGTTCTAAATCCATTATTATCTCTTCCAATACTTTAGTTCCAATTTTAAACAACAAATTTCACAGATTTAAAATCAGAAGGCATTTTGGAAGTCAGGGCCTCTAGCCCCATCCCCTTCTTTTTTATGAATGAAGAAACAGGACAGAGAGGTTAAGCAACTCATCCAATATCATCATAGATAGCAAAGTGGCAGGGTCACAATTTGAACTCATGGCTAAGTGCAGCATTTTCCCACTGTACCATGTTATTCTCCACTAGTTTTTGCTATTTGTTTGGTTTCTCTCTCTATGTACCATGTTAAGCTTCCTAGCCACAGCTAAGTGGCTTTAGGAAACAGGGTGTTGGGTTTAGAGTAAGGAAGACTTGTGTTCAAATCCAGACTCAGATCTCACTACCTACATGACCTGGACAAGGCACTTAACTTCTGTTTGCCTTAATCTACTGAATAAAGAAATGGCAATCTAACCCATTGTTTTTGCAAAGAAATCCCATTCAAGTTTATATAGAATTAGACATGACTGAAAAATACCCTGTCAAAGCACCTTGCTGGGGACAAACATCTTGGGTGAACACTGACAGGAAGAGGGACTTAGTAGTGAAGATTTGATATTAGAAATTATGGATAGTTACTGTGATTTGTTCCAATGCATATCTGAAGTAAGAATATTTGTCTCTATAAGATAATCCATCTATTCCCAAACACCTCACCCAAGGAAACTAGTTCAATGTAATGTCAAACAATGACTTGAATGCTGTTAGCTTTTTAGTGCCTAAATTACTCTTATCACAAATCAACTCAGATCCTCAAAGAAGTTTTCTTTCCTCCTTTCTTTCCTTCCTTCCTTTCATTCTTCCTTCCTTTTCTTTCCTTCTTTCTTTCTTTTTTCTTTCTTTTTCTTCCTTCCTTCCTTCCTTCCTTCCTTCCTTCCTTTCTCTTCTTTCTTACACATTAGCTCAATTCCAATGCTTTCTATTGCAAGACATCTAAATCGTCTTTTTTTGAGTCAAAAGCTTTACTCCCCCCCCCACAACTCCAAAAAAGAATAAATGACCTGTAACCATGATTAGGAAATGTGCTACTACCACCTGGGTAGCTAAGTGGTACAGCAGATAGAGCACTGGCCTTGAATTCAGGAGGTTGGGAGTTTAAATCTGGCCTTTGACACTTGTCATTTACTAGCTGTTTGACCTTGGTCAAGTCACTTAACCCTGTATCCAGAGCTATCCCCTGATTCATATCCAGTCCACTGGACCCAAATGGCTCTGGAGAGAAAAGTGAGGCTGGTGTTTTAACATGGCATCCCCCTCACTCAAATCCAATTCACATGCTTGTCATGGCATCACCTCCCTGATGCCATGGTCTTCTTTGAAAATGAAGGACAAACATTATTATTATTATTATTATTATTATTATTATTATTATTATTATTATTATTACCATCTATTCTTCCATAAGAGCAGGCAGAAATATCAGTGGGAGCTGGGGAAGATGATTCTTTCACTCAGAATTGTCTAATGTGACATTGCAATAAATTCTTTAGTTGACTTCCCTAGTAGAGTTAAAACAAATGTATAGAGAGTTGTGAGTGTTTCTAGAAGACAAGTCAAGCTGGTACAGCCCCAGTAAACAAAACATGTTGCATCTGATTCTTCTCTTTCATGCCAGAAATAATGTCTCTAAGCTAATGTAGAAAAGAATAAGGCAACTGGATTCTACCTGGCAAAATGGGCTGCCCCTCCATCATATACCTCTATTGACTTTCACATCAAACGGGCCTGAAGGCCTCTCTCTAGGTCTCCCACTTTTACATAGTATCATATATCATAGCAACAAGGTATTTCAGAGGTCATCTAATCCAAGGTGAGAAAACTGAGGTTATGGAACTAGCTCCAAGTCACAGAGTTAACAAGCATTAGAAGAAGGGTTTTAAACCTATATTTGTAAATAGCTCCTTTGAGGAGTTACTGCTTCATTTAGGTTTTTATGTCTCCATAGCCAGGTCTTTCCCCACTCTTACATGTTGCAATATACTCTAGATTTTTCTCTTCTCTATTCTCCTACAACTTCACACACCTTTTCAAAATTTACCTGTCTTGGTCTACCATATTACTAAAGCATACTTCTTGGCCCCTTACTAAGGTAACTAATCTGATAAACTAATTCAAGTCAAGGAATGAATGAATAATAATAGACTTAAAGATAAGATTTGAATAGTCACAAGAATAAAATTTGAATTTTCACAAGGATTTTTTTTAAATCTTCAATATCAACTCAATTTTAAAAAGACCAGCATGTAGGGGGAAATATTAAGGGAGAGAGGGGTCTTAGGACATCTCTTAGACATTCCATCTTAGCCAATCCATTGACTAATGTACTAATGTACATGACTAATGTACAAGGACCTTTTATGTGTCAGCTTTTGTTCTAGATGCTTGGAATAAATTGACAGAAGTGAATCAGTACATCCTCAGAAGAGTTGTTTGCACATTTATGTACAAGGTAGCCACAGGAGAGATTGGTGTTTTTTGGCAGGGGGTGGGAGAGGGTTCCAGGCTGACAGATGATGAAAAAAAGTTATATGGAAGCAGAGCCAGACAAGGTGTAAAAGTTAAAACATCAACATGACAAGATATGTGACAACATGAAAGGGTTTGTGTTGACATTTGGTCAAATAGACTAGAAGTTGATGCTTAGAGATCTAAGATCAAATTAGGGAATGGAACAGAACACAGGATGTCAAACCCTTTTCTGAGATGGATGCCAGAAGAGGTGACAAGAGGCATGATGATGGAGCTAGCATCTAATTATAAAAATTGGAAGAGCCTCCAAACAAGAACAGAGTAAGATCAAAAGCAATAATTAGGATCTATTCTCAGGATTGTGATTTATCAACTGCCCCATCCTAAGTAGAGCAGCATTTTAAAGATCAGCTTGAAGCCTGCTATCCAGGTCTATCCATAGAAGGAGTGGTTAAAGAATAAGATTCTTTGATGCAGTGTCTGTGACTTCTTCATCCTGTGTAAGCATAATAGAGGGAATATGGCACTCTAGGGCTTGAAAATGAAAGAAGGTGCAGGTGACCCCCTTTTATTTTGATGAAAGAAATTCCCAAGTTGTTGCTTTTTAGTCAAATAATTTTACACAGAGTATGAAGCAAAGGAATTTTCTTGTATCAGAAACAGTGGGAAGAGGAGGAAAAGGAGGAAAAGAAGAAGGAAGGAAAGAAGCAAGGAAGGAAGGAAAGAAGGAAGGAGGGAAGGAGGGAAGGAAGAAGGAAGAGAGCAGAGGAAGGAAGGAGTGAAAGAATGAAGGAAGGGTACAAGAAGTATTTATAAGGAGCCTCAAGATTTCCCAAATTTTTATCCCAGATTCTCTCACTTGATCTTCACAATCATACTATGGGGGGGGGGGGTGCTAAAGTATCTCCATTTTATAAATGAGGAAATTGAAAGGGAAATGGACTTGTCTAGTCCCACATCTGGTGAGTGTCTGAGGTAAGATAGGAACTGAGGTCTTCTGAATCGCAAGTTCTACATTGTATACACTAGGCTACCACCTAGCAGTTACTTGCTCCACAAAATTTAAGAGAGCTTTGTTATCTCATGGAAGGCTGCTAACATCCTTGGAGTGTACTGGACTGTACCATAGATATCATCAGAGGCCTTGACACAGAGGTGAGACACTTTATTGAGACACCTTCCAGGGATTTGTCTTGACTCTTAACCCATGATATTCCAGATCCCCTATATAACATAACATCAGAATTAGGGAAGCAGGGGTGGCTAGGTGGCACAGTGAATAGAGCACCGGCCTTGGAGTCAGGAGTACCTAGGTTCAAATCCGACCTCAGACACTTAATAAGTACCTAGCCATGTGGCCTTGGGCAAGCCACTTAACCCCATTCATTGCCTTGAAAAGGCTAAAAACAAAAAAGAATCAGGGAAGCAAACAATAATGAGAATTGTAGATAAATAATATGATTACACTCACCTCCCTTTCTTTACAATGTGACCCAGACAAACTGGCTTTTATTTCTCTTGCAGAGTACTTCAACTCTCATCTCCATGTCTTTTATTATTTTCATTCACGTTCCTGGAATTCACTCCCTCCTCACTTCCTTAAAATTCCTATATTCCTTTAAAATACAGGCCAGAAACTGTCTTCTGTGTGAAGTCTTGTCTGATCTCCCCAACTGATAGACTCCTTATTCCCAAATTGCCTTGTTTTTCATTCTTTTGAATGGATTTATACTTATTCAGTTTATAATTAAGCTGTACTTTTTTATGTATTTGTGTATTTAGAGCCAGGGCTAAATTTTGCTTTTCTTTTATAATCTCAGCACTTTGACATATAGGTGGCACTTAGTAAAGGCTTACAATAGATACAAATATAAATAAGGAGACAATCCCTGACTTAAAGAGTTTGCATTTTAATGTGGGAAAATGAAATGTAAAGGCATGAAGTTATATGTGCATTGGTGGGTATAGAATATGGTAGGGTATGTCAACTACAATTGTCCTACTGGTAGGAAGGATTTCAAGGGGTTGGGCAAGAGAATGAGGAAGCTTACCTATCAGAGGTGGGGGATCCAGGAAAAATCTCAGGATTTTTTGGAGCTGGAGTGGGGTAGAGGGGAAAGAAATGAGGATGATGGTCAGAGGTCCAAATGAATAGAGATGACTGAAAGGTGCATGAAGTCCTGGTACCCAGGTGCCTAACAAGGTAAGGTTGGCCTTTTGGAACAAGCTTTGTTTAATAGCTCCATTAGCACCCAGGCAGTGGTACAAGAACCTCCAGAGGTAGTCAGACACACAATATAAAGGAAGACAAGTTTCAGGCCCACAATTAAAATCATCTACTGGACTCCTCAGAACTACATCACTCTCTTTCCTATCAATACTGTTATCTCTAGGCAAGTTTAGAAAATAATAATCCCTAAAGCCTGCTTTTCTGAGCTGCCTATAGTCAAGATATGACAGGGAGAGAGGCTAATATCCCTGTTAAACTTATTGACATCCATTGCTGCCTTCCCATTCCACAGATAAACTTGCCTGCCATATTCACCATAGTGGTGTTGGCATACTTTCTTGGCACTGGTCTAGTTTTAGTTTTAGATCAATTAAACAATAAGGGAACATTGAGTACCATGTCAGACAATGTGCTAAAGGGAGTTGCTACAAATACAAAGAATAAAACAACTCCTACACTCAAACAGCATAAAAGGATTAGATAACCATATATATGGTGTGATTTTAGGGAAGCCAAAATAGCTTCTCTAATCAACAGTAGCTCTTCCATTAGTCTCTCTTTGTCCCATAAATTTCTATCATTATTCATTCCTTTGGGCTGGATTATTGGGGGCTGTTTCTGAAATATAAATGCTATCCTGGAGAGACAAAACACTAAGCCCCAACCATCCATTAATACCTTGAGGCAAATTAAATTTATCAGTTCCTTAACAGAAAGGAAACCCCTAAGGAATAGAAGTCTGGCTAGTTTTGCTAGAGGGTTTCAAAAAGGCCTGGAGCCTAAGGCCTTGTCCAACTCTGGCAAGGGAAGGAAGATAATCCTCTCTACTTCTTATTTACCTTTATGATAATCTCAAGTGGCAGTTGGCCAGATAAGTCATGTGCAAAGTCTGATTGTTCTCCTTTCACCCAAGTGCCAACAGACTAAGAAAGTTTATGATTACCAACATGATAATGGCACAAAACTTCACATTTTTTTCTGCTCATCTGTACAGAGAGGTCCCAGAAATTCATGACAGGTGGATAAAAGAGGATGTAGTCCAATGTGCTGGCCAGGGCTTGCAGGTTGAGAACCTTCCCAGCCAGATTATCCATCTCCTTTGGTGAGCTGGTGATCTGCTGACTCCCTCAGACATTTCATTATTTTCCTGATGGTTTTGTTTTCCCTTTGAAGGACTCTGCCTTACAGACAACAAATATACGTCTTATCAAAAAAAATTTTAAAAAGTAAAAATCGTCGATATGTCAAAGAAATATAGTAACATCAATCAAAAAGTAGCTGTTGAATCTAAACTCTGTGCCCATTTATAAAAGATGAATGTAGATTCACCTGTCTGGAAGGAGTTTTGTAGACTTTTTGGTGATATTATTTTTCATTAAATTTCTAGTATTATAATGTAGCTTAGTGGATAAAGAGAATACCTGGGAATCAGAAAGTTATCTATATTTTTCAGATCTGTCTGACTCTTTGTATCCCCATTTTGAGGTTTTATTGGCAAAGATCTAGGAGTGTTGTTTTTGGTTTTGGCGATTTATTTTGAGGCAATATGGGATAAGAAATTTGCTGGGTGTTGAGGAGCCAAGATGGTGACAGGAGGAGTCTCTCTTAGGTGCTCTCTCTCAGAAATTATAAAATAAGGGCTGAAACTAAAATTTTGAGAGACAGAACCCACAGAAGGATCCAGTGAGGCAGTTCTCCAGCTCAAGGTAACCTGGAAAATGTGGAAATGTTCTACTCCATGGTGTTAGAGGTGTAAGAGGGGTAACCTGCCAGAGCAAAGGGACTTCAACCTCCCAGAGGCAGTCCCAGGGTGCCTGGGAGCTGCAGCTCATGGCAGCAAGGGCAGTTTCCTGACCCATACCCCAGGGAGCACCAGAGCAAACCCATGCAACCCATCCCTCAGGGCACTCAGCTAACAGCATGGCCATGGCAGCCCAGATCCAGGAAGTGGAAGCAGGCTGAGCAGGTAAGCAGGAGCCCCCAGGCAACTCAGCCTTGAGTACTCAGCCCAAGCAGGGGAGTAGAGAGAGAATTCTGAGCTCTGTCCTCTCTACCTGGAACAGGACTCTAGGGGTCTGACCACATTCAGATACTGATCACAGTCTAGAACCCCATAGAACAGCAGCGCCCCCCCCACCTCAGCCCCATGGCAGAGGGGGGTGCTTGTGCCATTCACAGTCCAGGAGGGACACAGAGCTTCACACACTGAGATCCTTGGGGGGGGGGGGTTCCCAATAATACTCAAAAGCTCAGGAAGCATGCCAAAACTAGGCACAGGATGGAGAAATGAGTAAACAGAGAAAAAAAGAGGAACACCATTGAGAAATACATTGTCTATGATCCCAAGAAGGATCAAAACACTCAATCTGAATATGAAGAAGTACAAGTTCCTGCATCTAAAGACTCCAAGAAAAATGGAAATTGGGTGCAGACTATGACAGAGCTCAAAAAAGATTTTGAAAATCAAGTGAGGGAGATAGAAGAAAAATTGGGAAAAGAAATGAGAGAGATGCAGGAAAAACATGAAAAAGAAGTCAGCAGCTTAGTCAGGGAGATCCAAAAAAAGCTGAAGAAAATAGCATGTTAAAAGCCAGCATAGGTCAAATGGATAAAACAGTTCAAAAAGTTATTGAGGAGAAGGATGCTTTAAAAAGCAGAATTGGCCAGATGGAAAAAGAAATAAAAAAGCTCTCTGAGGAAAACAAATCCTTCAGATGTAGAATGGAACTGAAGGAAACCGCTGACTTTACGAGAAATCAAGACACAATACTTCAAAACCAAAAGAATGAAAAATTAGAAGAAAATATGAAACATCTCATTGAAAAAACAACTGATCTGGAAAACAGATTCAGGAAAGATAATTGAAAAATTATTGGGATACCTTAAAGTCATGATCAGGAAAAGAGTTTTGGCATCATTTTAAAAGAATTCCTACAGGAAAATTGCCCAGATATCCTAGAAGCAGAGGGCAAAATAGAAATTGAGCGAATCCACCAATCTCCACCAAGGAGAGATACAAAAAAAAAAAAAAACAACCCCCAGGAATATTATAGCCAAGTTCCAGAACTTCCAAGTCAAAGAGAAAATATTACAAGCAGCCAGAAGGACACAATTCAAATATCATGGAGCTGCAGTCAAGACTTAGCAGCAACTACATTAAAGGCTCATAGGGCTTGGAATATAATATTCTGGAAGCCAAAAGAGCTAAGAATGCAAACCAAGAATCAACCAGCCAACAAAACTGAACATCCTCTTCCAGGGAAAAACGATGGACTTTCAATGATCCAGGGGAATTTCAAATGTTCCTGTTGAAATGGCCAGAACCGAACAGAAAAATTGATCTTCAAATGCAGGACTCAGGTGAACCATAGAGAGTGAAGGAGAAGGGGAAAATAGGAGGGACTTAATGAGGATGAACTACATGTATTCCTGCATAGAAAAATGATACTGATAATATTTAATAGAGCAGGTAGAAGGAGCTTTTATAGATGAAGCACAGGAGAGAGCTAAATTTGAAGATATAATATATTGTAAAAATGGAGTCAAATAGCTAAAAGGGAAATGTAATGGGAGTAAGAGAAAGCAGAGGTGGAATAGGCTAAGCTATTTCATATAATAAGATCTTTTTATTACAATGAGCTATTGCAATGATATGGAAGAGGGGAAGGTGAGGGGGAATGAGGGAACTTTTCTTCTCATCAGAGGTAGCTAGGAGAGGAAACAGCATATATACTCAATGGGGTATAGACATCTAGAGTAAGAAGGAGAAAAGGGGAATGGGGGAAGGTGGGGGGATATGATTGATGTAGGAGAGGGTGGATCATGGGGGAGAGTGGTCGTATATAACACATTTTCTTTTTTACTTCTTGTAAGGGGTTGGGTTGGACAGCCTGTCCAGGACCACAGGTCTGGGTGGTTGCTGGGCCTAAGGGGTGGTATGTGGGATTGGGGTCTCTTGGCCTCAGGGCCAGTGATCTGTCTGTTGTGCCACTAAGCTATCCTACAGCACATTTAAGAAGAGGGATAGAGTAAAAGGAGAGAGAAAATATAGTATATGGTAGTGGGGAAGTACAACTGGAGGGAGTTGCGATCAGCAATGGCAATGGTGGAAAAATATGGAAGTAACTTTTGTGATGGATTTATCACAAAGAAATTGATCCACCTATGACAGAGCTGGAGGTGTTGAAACACAGACTGAAGCATTATTATTATTATTGTTGTTGTTGTTGTTATTATCATTATTATTATTATTATTATTATTATTATTATTATTATTATTATTATCATTATTATTATTGGGGCTTTGCAGGGCAAATGGGGTTGGTTGGGTGGCTTTCCTAGGGCTGCACAGCTGGGTGAATTTCGGGTGTCTGAGCCAAGATTTGGACCCAGGTACTCTGGACTCCAGGGCCAGTGCCCTGTCTGCTGCACCACCTGGCCACCCCTATCATTAGTAGTAATAGTAGTAGTAGTAGTAGTAGTAGCAGTAGTAGTAGTATATTTTATTTTGGGTTTTATATTTTTTGTTTTTTTGCAGGGCAATGGGGTTGGGGTAGCTTGCCGAGGGCCACACAGCTGGTTGATTGTTGGGTGTCTGAGTCTGGATTTGGGCTCGAGTGCTCCTGGCTCCAGGGCCAGTGCTCCATCCTGCACCACTTGGCTGCCATTATTATTATTATTTTTTTCTCTTTACTTTATTGCTCATGAGGGTCCATATTTTGGGGCAGGGGGTATTATGTTCATTCTTAAACAAGAATATTTTAGCATTGTATAAAAAATCATTTGTACAAAAATAAAAAGAAATTAATTAATTTAAAAAAAAAAGAAATTTTCCTAGGGTCACTCAGCTAGTCAGTATCAAAGGTAGGATTTGAATTTAGGCACTTCTGAATCTAGGACCCATAGTCCATCCATTGCTATACTTAACTACTCCAATCATTTTTTTTAAACAGATGTAGAATAGGGTTACATGACTTGCTCAGGGTCAGAGCTAGTAAGTGTTGAATTTGAACTCAAAAAGTTGGGTATTTCTGACTTCAGGCCTTTCAGTCTATCCCTAGCACACCTAGCTACCCACAATAGGGAATCAGGAAGACGTGGCTTCAAGTCCTTGTTTTGGGATAGACTTGCCCTGTGACCATGGTATTTCAATTCTCAGGCAACTTTTTTTTGACCAAAGGGCAATGGATCTACATCATCCCTTACAAAGTATTTCCTAACCTGATGAAATCACAAATTAAGACCAAAAAAAAAAAAGATGTGATAAACCTCTATAACAATGCAGTCAGTGGATTTTTCTTTGAGAGATGTCTAATGAAATGTACTAATACAGTGATTATCATCTTCTTCTGTTATGAATTTAATATCAAAAGACATAATCAATTATAATATATATATATATATATATATATATATATATATATATATATATAGTCCCAACATAGAACTCCAGCTTAGGGAATGTGGTCCTAGACTTAGCAACTTAGCATCAGCAAATCTGTGTTATCTCTGTAACTTACTAGCTGTGTAAAAAAGGTCAAGCAATTTAAACCCTGAGAAGAGAGAACCTTATTTTTTAAATGGGCTGTTGTGAAATTTAAATATGACTATGTACAGAAATGGCGTTGAAAACATCAAATGCATCATACATTATTATTTAGAGATGTCAGCATCTACTACAGCCTGCTAATGCCATTCAGAAATAATAAAGCACACCCACTATTTAACACTGAAAATTTAAAGTTAAATTCTAAATAAAGCAATGGTTACTTTCTAAGAATGGAGAAATATGTTCATTGGTTAGTAATATGAAAACTCTCCAAGTAGAATGAATATAGCATACCTCTTGGGGTCATCATGTGACTCCCATATTCTGCCTAGGAACAGTTACATGACTAGGGACAACTATAAGAGGGTAAAAAGAAGAAATATGCTGTCATCCAAGGTGCTGAAAAGCTGGATAGCAGCAGAGAAAATACTTAATTGGAAATCAGAAGACCTGGTTCAAGCCTAGGTTTTGTAATGACTTAGTTGACTGACCTTAAATAAATTGTGTAACCTTGCTCTTATTTCATCAGCTTTGAAATGGGAAAAACAAAATTCCCATGTATTGTACAATGATTGCAGGGCCAATCTGATAAAAATACACATTGTCTATATATGACAACAACTTTAAAAGTTGATTTTTTTTCTCAAAAGTACTATAAAATGAATTATTGCCATTAGTATTTTATTTTTTCCTCATGGTACTTACAAGTGAGGAGCATGGGAAATTGATAGGTAATGATAGCAAGATAAAATATCTTCTTTAATATTTTAAAATATCTGTGATCATAAGTGTGGATATTTCTTCCAATGATACAAATGTTGGCACTCTCTACATTATCAGAATCTTCATGTGCTATTCAAAAATATTCCTCATCTGTTAATCAACCTTTCAGTAAGTCTTTCCTTCTTAGAGAAACTGGTCATTTATCCTTACAGAATCCATAACAAGACTTCTAAACCCAGATTCATTCCCTAGTTCAACAAATAAATGAAGTTGCATGTCCCTGCCATCATAAAACTTGCATTCTAATAGGAGGAAATTAATAATAATAATAAACATTTAAATTTACTTATTTACCTAAGATATGCCCCTTTTCGTTACCCGAGGACAAAGGTCAATGAGAACAATTATTCTGAGTCTTTCTGGTCACCAGGGCCATGCAAACATGAATTGCAAATAACTGTGAGATGGGCAATACCTGTGTGATACCCCATGTTTTACACAAGACAAAATGTTAGGCTAAGAGAGGTTAAATGGGTCAAGGTCACAGAGTCAGATGCCATGAGATGATTCCTACATCCAGGTTTTTCTGACTCCCCAAAGAATGTGCTTTGATTTATACTATAAACTGCAGCATATTTTCAATCATGCCAACATCTACCAAAGCTTATAAACAAAAGGCATATAGCCTTTGAGAACCTAGGATTATTGAGAACCCCTGTATCACAATGAAGCAACAGAAGAGGAAGTCCCAGATTATGATATAATAAAAGTAATTGGATCTCAAAGGTCAAGTTTTTAATGTTTCCTGGCCATGTTATCATCCATAGGTCTCCACGGTAGTAATTTCAAGGGAGTGAAATTTCATCCACTGCAATTTATTATAAAAAACTCCATTCTCCCATTTGAAAGATGAAAGACTTGGGAAGGTTTAGGGAATGGATGGGTTATATGATGTGCCGATGTCAGACTTAGCTGAATGAGTGGGTCATTAAATTTTCAATGTGAACACTGGAAATAATCAAACATTACCAATAAGTGCATGGTTTATTATTTGGTTGAATACTAGTTAAGAAAGAAATAGATGATATATTAATAATGCAAATTAAGCTTAAAAGTATGTCTTAAATACATGTGATGGAAGAGGGAGGAGTCACTTGTTAAAGATTTATCAGCAATGGGTATGCCTGAAAATGACTGTTTTGAAAATAAAAGTTAGCAGTAAAACTTTTTTAAAGGGAATGAATAAGTAGGAGGGTCAGGAACCCCCCCCCCAGGGTGGGGGGAGAAGAGACAGAGACAGAGACAGATAGACACAGAGAGACACAGAGACAGAGACAAAGACAGGGAGAATTAGACAGAAAGGGGGATGGAGGCAGAAACTAGAGACATAGAGACAGAAAATGATAATGATCTTGCCAATAAGAATTAAAAAATCTCTCTTTTCATCACCGGCATAGTCAAAAGGTGTTTCATTTCTAAAGTTGAATTAGTAAAAAGCAGACAAAGAAATAGCATTCCTTGGAGGATATGCAATAAATTTCTAGGTTTCTAAATTAAAATCATGTACATATAGAGTCTAACTTTATCTTTACAATACTTGCCTAAATGAACTGGATGTCTTGTTATATTATCATGGAAAAGGTAGGTAGAAAAAAAACTAAATAAATTTTATTTCTGCCATTAATAAATACATGTTACTTGACACATCACCAAAAGTAGCATCTTTACTAGAAGTCATGGAGATTTTATACTTAAAAGGGAAAGAATCAATGGACATCTATAGAAACATGTTCTTTGCTTTTAAAATAAGGATGCCTTCTCTTCCTAAAATATGTTCCTAAGATATGTTGTAATGTATTAGGGGGAAGAAGGAGAGAAGTTAATTTTGGAAGTATTTGTCTAAGGAAAAAAAACAATGTTCACATACCCAATCAGACTGCATCGATTATTCTTAGAAATATTTGTCATAATCTGCTACAGGATTCAACAGTGTATCTGCCTGAGATGATAAGAAAACCAAATAATGCCCACCTAGAAAGAAATGCCACTAGATTCCATTATTGAGGCAAAAACAAATCAGATGCCAAGTTAATGAAAAGGATACCTCTTCATTATAACAATCAATCAATCAGCTTCTGCATGACTCCTAACAAAGAGGCTCAAGGAAACTCAGTGCCTTCAATAAAGAGATTTTCTGTAATGTGATCTTGACTTCTGATATTTTATCATCATTTTTAATAATGCTGCTAGGAAATAATGAGGTAATAATTCACATCCATTCAATGTTTAAAGATTGACAAAACATTTTTCCCAGTATAATTCTGGATGAAGGTAGTATAAGTATTATCACCCTCATTTTAGTTTATTTTAATTTTAATTTTTTTAAATGTATTTATTTTCATCAATATGTACATGCATATTTCCAAGTTACAAAATTTTCCTCCACCCTCCCTTCCCACCTCCCTCCCATCAGCAGGGAACAATCAGAATAGCATTTTACATACATATTTTGATAAACATGTTTACAATTAATAATTTTGAGCATGAGGAATCAGGATTAAGGGAAAGAGATACATAAGAGATAATTTTTATAAAGTATTCATCAGATTCTGAAGGATTTTTTTTGTATTGCTTTGATCTGTTTTGTTTTGTTTTATTTTGTTTCTTCCTCTGGATGGAGATAATGCAATCTATAGCCAGACAAATATAATTGTCCTAGCTCTCTGAAATATTGAGAGGAGCTGCTTCCTTCAAGGTTGTTCAACTCATAATGTTGTTGATGTGTACATTGTTCTCATGGGTCTTAACTAGGTAATCAACCATGGTTCGCTCAGCATCAGATCCTGTAGGTCAGTCCATGCTTCTCTGAAGTCTAACCATTTATGGCTTCTGATAGAACAATACTATTCCATAGTATTCATGTACCATAACTTGTTTAGCCATTCCACAGTTGATGGGCATCCCCTCAATTTCCAATTCTTTGTCACTACATAAAGAGTTGCTATGAATATTTTGTAACATGTTGGACTTTTGCCATTTTTATAATTTCTTGGGGATGTAGACCTAGAATTGGGATTGTTGGGTCAAAGAGTATGAACAGTTTAATTGCTCTTTGGGCATAGTTCCATATTACTTTCCAGAAAGGTTGGATCTGTTTACAACTGCACCAGCAATGCATCAATGTCCCAACACTCCCACAACCTCTCCAATATTGATGATTTGCCCCTTTTCTCATCTTGGCTAATCTAATAGGCATGAGATGATACCTCATTTTTGTTTCAATATGCATTTCTCTAATCAATAGTTATTTGGAACATTTTTCATATGATTATATAGAGCTTTAATTTCTTCATTTGAAAACTGTCTGTTGGGGGCAGCTAGGTGGCGTAGTGGATAAAGTGCCAGCCTTGGAGTTGGGAGTACCTGGGTTCAAATCTGGTCTAAGACACTTAATAATTGCCTAGCTGTGTGGCCTTGGGCAGGCCACTTAACCCCATTTGCCTTGCAAAAACCTAAAAAACACCACACACACACACAAAAAAAGAAAACTGTTTGTTCATATCCTTTGACCATTTACCAATTAGGGAATGACTAGTGATTTTATACATTTGATACAGTCTCTATATATTTTAGAAATGATACCTTTATCAGAACTTTCCTTCTAATTTTGGCAGCATTGATTTTATTAGTGCAAAAACTTTTTAATTTAATATAGTTAAAAATCATTCATTTTGCAGTTTATTGTGTGCTCTAATTCTTGTTTGATCATAAATTTATCTCTTTTCCATAGATCAGATAGATAGAGTATTTTTGGCCTATTAATGTATCTATGGTATTGCTCTTTATATATAAATCCTGTATGTATTTTGACCTTATTTTGGCATAGGGTGTGAGATGTGGATCTATGCCTAGTTTTTGCCATACTATTTTCCAGTTTTCCCAACAATTTTTGTCAAATAGTGAGTTCTTATCCCAGAAGCTGAAGTCTTTGGGTTTGTCAAATAGTAGATTGCTGTAGTCATTTATTTCAGTTTTCTTTGAACCTATCCTAATCCACTGATCCATTACTTTATTTCTTAACCACAGGGAGTTTTTACAATGGTTGATTTATAGTATAGTTTAAGATCTGGTAGAGCTGGGTCACTTTCCTTTATATTTTTTTCCATCAGTTCTCTTGCTTTTCTTGCCCTTTTGTAATTCCAGATAAATTTTCTTACTATTTTTTCTAGCTCAGTAAAGTAGTTAATTGGTACTTTGATTGGTATGGTACTGAACAAGTAATTTAATTTGGGTAGAATTGTCATTTTCATTATATTAGCTTGACCTAACCATGAGCATTTGACATTTTTTCAATTATTTAGATCAGACTTTATTTAGGTGAGGAATGCTTTATAATTGTGCTCAGACAATTTCTGGGTTTGTCTTGGGAGAGAGATTCCCAAGTATTTAATATCATCTACAGTTATTTTAAATGGAATCTCTCTTTCTATCTCTTGCACTCGGGCTTTGTTGTTAATATATAGAAATGCTGATGATTTATATGGATTCATTTTCTATCCTGCTACTTTGCTGAATTTGTTAATTATTTCAAGGAGTTTTTTAGATGATTTTTCTCAGGTTCTCTAGATATACCATCATATCATCTGCAAAGAGTAAAAGTTTTGCTTCCTCATTGCTAATTCTGATTCCTTCTATTTCTTTTTCTTCTCTTATTGCTACTGCTAGCATTTCTAACACCATATTGAATAGTAATGGTGATAATGGGCATCCTTGCTTCACCCCTGATTTTATAGGAAATGCTCCAAGTTTATTCCCATTACATATAATATTTGTTGATGGTTTTATATAAATACTATTCATTATTTTAAGGAAAACTCTATTTATTCCTAAACTTTCTAGTGTTTTTAATAGGAATGGATGTTGCATTTTATCAAAGGCTTTTTCAGGATCTATTAAGCTAATCACATGATATCCCCACTTTATGAAAAAACTGAGTTCTGATACCTTAATATTTTGCCTATCTATAGTGTACCATGTTAATGTGAGAACCAGGTTTCAAAAAAATAAGGTTTCTTAATTTTTTTTTTTAGTTTTTGCAAGGCAGTGCGGTTAAGTGGCTTGCCCAAGGCCACACGGCTAGGTAATTATTAAGTGTCTGAGGCCGGATTTGAACTCAGGTACTCCTGACTCCAAGGCCAGTGCTCTATCCACTATGGCACCTAGCCGCCCCTCTTAATTCCTAATCTTGGTCTCTTTCTACTATTCCATAATGATACTTTGAACCCACCCTAACTATAAGGCTACACTATCTCTAGGGCACTTTCCAGATTTCATTTGCTATGATCTTATTATTATGGATGTTGTCATAATAAAATTGCATGAAAAAATCTTTCATTCTATAAAATGAGTAGACAATCAAAAAAAAAAGCTCACAATATGACAGGCATCTGCCAGATTCAGTGATATAGAGAAAAAGTAAAACAAACCTTCCCCTCAAAAAGCTTATATTCTGCCAAAGGAAACAACATGTACACACACAATTTGTCAAATTCACACACATAAAGGGAATGCCATGTAACTTGGGGAAAAATCAGTATAGATCCCATATGAAAGGTAGTATTTGAACTGAACTTTGAGGGTAGCTTAGGAATCCAAGAGGGAGTGGTGAGATGGCCCATTCCAAGAATAAAAGTTCCTCTGTACAAAGTCATATAAAATATATTACAAAATTAAATAAAAGGTAAATTTGCCAGGAATAGAGAGTAAGTTAAAGATAAATAATATGTCATAGATCTAGAAAGGTATTATACTACAATTTTATCTTAGAAGTCACAGGAAGTTGGTGAGTTGTTTGTTTTGGGGAGTCATTTTTAAGGAAAGGGGTAATAAGATTGCTAAGGTCTTAGGGTTATTAAGGTCTTTAGGACTATCACTTTGGCAGCTATTTGGAAGATAGCTTGGAGAGAAGAGAGAGTTAAGATGGGGAGACCAGTCAAGAATCTACTGCCAAACTACAAGTGAGAGGAGGAGACCTGAACCAGAGTGGTGGCTCTTCGGGTGGAGATAAGGGGAGAGATGTGAGTGGTATTGTGGAGAGGGAAGACATAGAACTTGACAGATGATTGGATATGGGGGTGTAAGGAACAGTGAAGATTTGAGGATGACTCTAAGAGTAGTTCTTTTTTTTCCTTAAGGAAGAACAAATGCAAAATTCAACACATTGAGAAACAAGACAGCAAAGCCATTCTGGGAGACATTTTGCAATGCTCTCTAGTTCTGGCAGAAGTAGCAGGCTTTCAATGAAGTGCATATCACAATAGCACCATCTCCATAGTTAAAAGAGCTGAGACAAGTGGGAATAAGTCAGTGGAGGAGCTATGTTCTTCTGGCTGTATTCCAAGAGGAAGGTAACAATCTGGTGCAGGATTTGGAGAGCCTTGAGCTGAAAGCCCCTCAGGATACAGGATGCCACTGATAACAATCACTGAAGGAAATATGACAAGCACTTTTAAAAAATTATTCCTATCTAAGTTCCTTGGCACTGATAATCCATTGCAAATAGCTTTAGAAGCAATGGGGCTGCATACACAGTCAATTGTCTTCCCAATTTGCACTGTAACCTAAATCGGTAGATCCAGATCTCTTAATAGGTGAGGCTCATATTAATTTTCAAAGTGGTCTACTTATTTGCAAGTAATTTCTAGCTTCTTAATTGTCTTCCTGCTATATAAATAAAAAAAACAAAAAAAACTAATGAACTGTTTAGAGACTCTGGAATGAGTTGTTGTTTTTTATTGTTTGTTTTGCTTTGGGACCTGACCTCTAATTTCAATGCAGGAGTGAATTCCCAGAGAAGGGATTCAGTGACCAATACAGAGCAGACAGGTAGTACCTCATAATCTGAGAAAACTTCAAGGGAGACAGAGGGGTTGGGTGACAAAGACAGGATCACACAGCCAGTATGTACCAGAGGCAGGATGAACCTCGATCATTATGACTCCAAGATCAGCTCTCTGTCTATATGCCATGCTGCCTTTCATGGTTATATCAAATAGAAATACTTTTTACCTTTTAACTCTAGCTTTTATTCAACCAAGTTCATTTCTCTTTCCTTCTATTCTCTATCTCTCTGACTCTGTTTCTCTCTGAGTCTACACATTTCTCTTTTTATTAATCTCTCTCTGTCCTATACTTTCTTCATCTTTCTGGTGTCTCTCTGGATTTGTCTCTTTCTCTCTGATTCTGTCTTTATATTTGTCTGTATCTATGTGTTGATCTGTCTCTGTTGCAATCTTTCTTTGTCTCTCTGCTATTTTCCTCTTTGGGTCTCTGTCCCCTTGTGTCTGTCTGTACCTGTGTCACAATCTGTCTTTCTATCTGTTTTTATGCATATCTGTTTCTGTCACTAACTTTCTTTATCTCTTTGGCATATTTCCTTCTGGATCTCTGCCTATTTCTGTCTCTGTGTCTTTGTGTCTCTGTGTCTCTCTCTCTCTCTTTGACACTTTCACTGCTCTGTGTGTCTGCATGTGTATCTATCTCAGTCTCTGTTTCCATCTGTCTCTCCTTCTCTGCCTCTCTCTCTCTCTCTTTCTCTCTCTCTCTCTCTCTCTCTCTCTCTCTCTCTCTCTCTCTCTCTCTCTCTCTGTGCCTCTGTGTCTGTGTTTGTCTGTCTCATTGTCTCTATCTTTTTCTATCTCTTTTTCTCTGTGTTTCTGTCTCTCTCTCTTTCTGTCTCTCTATGACTCTCAGTCTTTTTCTGTCTGTCTGTCTGTCTGTCTGTCTGTCTGTCTCTCTCTCTCTCTCTCTTTCTGTCTCTGACTCTCAATCTTTTTCTGTCTCTGTCTCTCTCTCTGTCTCTCTGTCTCTCTGTCTCTCTGTCTCTCTGTCTCTCTCTGTCTCTCTCTCTCTCTCTCTCTCTCTCTCCGTCTGTCTCTGTCTCTGTCTCTGTCTCTGTCTCTGTCTCTCTCCCCTTCCCTCTTTGGGGCTGAATAACTTTATACCAGTAATAAGCAAAGTTGAAGTTGTGGGGACATGGACTTTCCAAGCACCAGTAAATACTAAAGCTTGACCAGTCGGGAAGAATATGTCCATACATTTTAGGTGCAACCCTGACTATATTATAAGTAAACTGGCAATAAAACTAGTCAGTTAAATGAAGCAAATGCCACCCCAGTCAGAGTAATGGACATGTACTGTAGCGTTGATGAGCCAGCTCATTTAGGCAATTACAGATCATAATTATTCCCTGGTCAAGAACAATGTGAATTAGACTAGAATTATGTTGTAGGTAAATGCTTCTTCTGACTTCTCTCATTAAAAAACACTTTTACATAATTCTAGAAAGGAGCAGGGTGTAACACCCTGAAGTGCATCATTTTCACATGACATGTTGTCTCTTCAACTCTTTACCTCTAAGCCTAGCTCATTAATATTATAGGCAGAGTCTGGAATTTCAGCATGGAAAACTGCAGGTATAGGGGTAGGTTAGGTTGCCCAGGAGTTAGACAAATCCTAAAAGTTGCCTGAGACCCAGGGAAGTGACCTGAACAGGATCATACAGCTAACAAGTGTCAAGGTTAAGATTTGAATCCAGACTCTTCATTTCAAACCCAGTCCCCAATTCACTATGCAACCACAACTTTGATAGCTCATCAGTGTTGTAGGGGTATAATGGCAATGTAGCACTTTTCTTCACTGGAGCAAAATAGTTGAATAATTTGACAAGAATCCATTATGTGTTTTCTATATGCTAAGCCTTATTTTTTCTGGGGACCCCAAAATTACCCCTGCACTCAGACATTTTACATTGGATTGCACAAATATTCAGGTATACTTTAGCATGACATCCATTATGATTGAATCACGTTTTCCATCAAGATACCACTGTAGGGGCAGCTAGGTGGCACAGTGGATAGAGCACCAGCCCTGGAGTCAGGAGGACCTGAGTTCAAATGCAGCCTCAAATACTTAATAATTGCCTAGCTGTGTGGTCTTGGACAAGCCACTTAACCCCCATTGCCTTGTGAAAACTTTAAAAAAATAAGATAACACTGTAACAGAAGACAAATCATGATCTAGAGATAAAGGGACCTTAGATACCACCCAGGCCCCCTCATTTTAGAGATGGTAATCCTGAGATCCATGAAGGTTAAGTAACATTTCTAAAATAACACAGGAATCAAGGGTCAGAAATACCTGAGTCTTGATAATCTAGTTAGTTTAGAGGTGGTGATTCAGTGGATAAAGTGCTGGAACTAGAGTCAGGAAGACTCATCTTCCTCAGTTCAAATCTGAACTTGCTTAATCACTAGCTATGTGACCACAGGATTGCTTGACAGAATGGATTCCCCTGGAGAAGGAAATGTTAAACCTCTCTACTCTAGTATATTAGCCAAGAAAATCCCAAATGGGGCTCGAAACATTGGATATGATGGGAGCAATAGAACAGCAACATTTGACTGGCCCCCTTTCCATTGTAATCACTGCCCTCCTCCCCAGTGTAGATAGTCTACTTGAAGGAAGGAATGTTTTTGCATTTTTCTTTCTATTCTTGCTACCTCAGAGAGTGCTTCACTCAAATATTTGTTGAACTGAACTGAACATAAGCAGGTTCCATAGGATCAGATCACTGGACATTGCAAACTGTAGATCATGTTCCTGGGCAACATTATAATTATCCTAATTGCTTCTAGTTTCTAGCAGAAATATGTCCTTGACAGCAGATGCTTTTGTTGCAGGTAACTTTCCTAGCAAAAGATTTAGCAAAACATGGAGCAATGGAATCCTTTGGACAAGAATAGCACAGGTTATATGAAGTGAAACGCAGAAGCAAAAAGATCCAAAACACCAAATCCCACAGGGGTTTTTTATGTCCACTTTAGTTTATGCCTTTAATATAGAAATCAATTGCTTCTCTTGTCATTTTCTCACATCTGAACTATTGATTCTCTATAAAAATCTCATCAATACCTAATTAATCATAAATCCAATGTAGCCTTTGTCTCTTGGAACTCCAAGGTGGGAAGATGCCCTTGTGACGTTGATAATCTCTGTGACAAAATAATGTTAGAAGCATAGGGAGAATGTCTATTCCTCTTGGCCCTGTGTTTTGTTGAGTACATCGGAGATGGGATGAGAAGATACTGGAGAGCACACCTAAATATACAGCATCAACCAAAGGGATCCAATATTTTCAAAAAACAGTATGAGCTGAAGAGTTCTAGAATATGAGTCCAATAATGAGTCACTAGGGTTCCAAAGCAGAGATAGATATGGGACAGGCGTTGAACTAACATAGATGAAGGTAATAGCTTAAAAATGGGCCACTTTTTTATAATCAGTTGCCTAGATTCCTATCCATTACATCTAACACTTAATAAATTTGTGACCTCTAATATAATAAATATATGACCAAGTCATTTAACTTTATGGTTCTCAAGCAACTTCTTCAGACTCATACTCAATAATATATACATTATGATCTGCATACACAGAAGAAGGAAGGTACATGCACAAATACCAAACAATTTGTAATTATTGGAATTCATCTGTTTATATTTTTTATTATCCTTATACTATGAATAAATGGAAAATAAATTTATCTAGCTTATACTATATGCCAAACCTGTGTTCGGTATTGAAAATTCAATAGAAACAAGCACAAAAGAATCCCTATACTCTAAGAGCTTTCTTTCTAATCAAGGCATTGCATAAAATGTAGCTCAGGGAAATGACTGGGAAGAGACATTAAAGCTTGTATTTGGACCAGATGAAATAAAAATTCACTTATCAGAAACCAGAAGAAAAGAAGTTGAGGAGGAATATGACTCAAGTACATGCAGCATGGTTAGGGTAGGGGGGAGATTCTTTAAAAGAATAAACAGAAATCATTCCTTGTCCTCATTTGTTGATATAATACTCTTTCTCTGGTGTATATATTCTTTTATTCCCCTGGCAAAACTTATAATTGTTTCACTGTATATCAATACTTCTTGAATGCAAAATTTCTATTCCCAAAAGATCATCAGTCCCATTACCCTCCTAAATAACATAGTGTTGTAGAGTAAAGAGAGAATAAGAATGGAACTTTGGAACTAAAGAGTATACAATATTTTTTGCCTGGACTAAAATGCAATCTGTGTTTTTAAAAATATTATTATCTTACTGCTATAATACTAAATCTATAAAAATAACCCTTGGTGGACTGGCCTAAGAGTTAAATGTGTGCAGGTAGTAAGTTTAATAGTAGTTAGAGGTAGGCACTGAAATCCTAACATTTGCTAGTTATGTGACCTCTGAATAGTCACTTAACAAAGACAATAATACTCTTTCTGTGCTTCAGATTTTTAATCTATTAAATGAAGGGGAATTATACCATGTAACCTTAATTACATGGCTTCCACAAGTGCCATTTATTTCTAAATCCATGATCCTATGTATGGAATTTTTACTTAAAATTAGAGACTGCTATATTTTTTTAAATAACTGTGCTCTTAAATTCACATATATGTATATATATATATATGGAAATATACAGATATATACACACAATGATGCATATATGTGTCTACATATACATATATATATATATATATATATATTTATATAGGTAATCTGGGGAATAATTAAATGGAGAAAAGTTTTTGCAATCAGGTTTATTAGTAATTTTCCCTTGACTAAGACTGGATCATGATTTCAATATTTCAGATCCTCTACCAAAGTGATTTTTTTTTAAATCCTTCTTTTATACTTAGTTTTAATTCTTCGTAAATTGTTTTATTTTGTTATTTCAAATACACAGCACATGCTAGAGAAAGAGGGAGCATTAGATTTGGAGTCAACAAAGCTGCTCAATTCTCTCTTATCTATATTATGCTTGGCCAAATCATTTTACTTTGTGCCTCATTTATGTCATCCATATAATAAGGAAGTTGAACTAGTCTAAATTTTAAAATTACAATTGTTCAACCATATTAGGTATACAAAAATATATTTGTGAGTTTGGGGGCCTTTTCCTTAGCAAAGACAGAAATTCATAACAATTTCCTGACAAGTTTCATACCTTGGATAGTTTGCCAAACAAAAGGAATTCTTATTCTGTATCTAATTTGGGCTACTATTTTGTTTTATTCCTATGTTGTGCAGTAGGGGTTCCTAATTGATCCAAAAGGGATGGATTGGCATAGAAATGTACCTGGGGTCTGGATTCCATTGGAGCTTGCCTCCCCATTCAGAACTCCAAGCTACTCCCAAGTCCCCTAACTAATCATTCTTTGCCAGCACATAGCTCCAAAGTGGCATCTGAGCCTGGTTTCACTAAAGAATTCTCTTAATGTGTTTCTATTAGATACTGAACTTGCCCACAGCTTCTGGTTTCTGACTACTTTCAAGTAGTAACTGACATTTAACCTTCCCTTCTCCTCTCCATGTCCATCATTTTGTCAATACAGATGTTTGTCACCAGTAAAATTTAAATGATCTGAGCTCATGAGAAAGTGAGATTTCCAGTGCTCCCTGTTGCTTGACTACAGAGCACTGTAATTTTCAGGGTGTTTTTTCCCTTATTATTTTTAAATACCCTGCATTTAAAGTTTCACATCTGCAGAAACGAAGAGAGGAGTGTATAGAACACAAAGCACAGTATGCACCAGAGGAAAACAAAAGAGGAGTGGGTGGTTTCAGACAAAGCAGTTGCCTTGTCTCTCTGACATGAGGCTTTTGTTGATGTTGTTGAGTGCTGAAAATGAAAGTCGGTTTGGTGGAGCCACGTGTCTCTCCAAACTGTAAAATTGTACTTCATGGTGGTGAGTCCTTGGTTTAGGGAACAGTTCAGCTTAGCAAAGAGGAATGAAATGATTTCCCATTGTTGTGAGAAAGGTAATAGAGCAATACATGAAGGAGAAGGAGCAGAAAGGGCAGGGGTAAAGAAAGTCACTCCAGGGAACTGAAAGGAGGGGAGGGGTCCTCTCTCTTCCCTGAAACTCATTTTTTTAATCCTAAGGGACTAGGAGAAAAGAGACAGGTGATTTGGCTAGTAAAAAGGGTAACTTGTTTGAATTTCCCATGCTATAATCCTCATGATACCCATGGAAAGATTCCTTTATGACCAAGTTCAAACCCACAATAATTTAGGAAGAGAATAATGTTTCAGTTAAGAAGCAAAATTCTTTAGAAAATCATCAGGGAGAACATGGCATCCTGCCCTAAGTGACCTTCACAAAGACTGGATCCTGTCCTTGGCTTCTTCAACTAGAGTAGGAAGTATGAACCATAGAGAAAACTACACACACACACACACAGAGAGAGAGAGAGAGAGAGAGAGAGAGAGAGAGAGAGAGAGAGAGAGAGAGAGAGCCCTATGAGAATTCAAGATGATATAGTGGAACACATAGTAGTCTTGGAATCAAGGGATTTGAGCATTAATCCCATCTCTTCTACCTATTACCTATATGACTTTGGGCAAGTCACTTAACTTCCTCAGACCTCTTTTTCCTCATCTACAATCCAAGGGAGTTGAACTAAATGGTTTCTGAGTTTCCTTAGTTCTAGATGATTAAGCCCAGGAATGTTTAGTTGGACTTCTAGATTATGATTTTGGATGGCCTTTAATAATCTCCTTGTGCAGAGATATGGGGAGATGAAGACCAGATTGGACAACTCATAGAACAGTTCTAAATAACTAATCCAACAATAGGTAGCATTTATATAGCTAAATGTTTTATCATTATTATTTTATTTGATCATTGCAATAACCCTGGTATGTAGGTGATATTTAGTATCTTCATTTTACAGATGGGGAAACTGAGACAAAAGTTAAGTGACTTGCCCATGGTCACACAGCTAGGAAGTATTAGAATGAATCTGAACTCAGGTCTGCCTGGCTCTAGGCAAAGCAATCTATCTACTGAGACCGATATTTGTGCTAATTTGTCAGCCTGGATAATGGCCCCATTCTATAAAATATTGTATCATATTTTAGATGACAATATAAAAGTAATGATTACAATAATTATCCAATGCATACAATTTGCAGGTGGGGATAGTATTTAATGTATTGAAAGAACAAGTTATAACTCAAAAGTATCATGATGGGATGAAATGATGGACCAATAAAATGAAATATAAATGACAGTAGGATTAGGTGAATATAATAATGCTACATTTTATACATTGTTTATAATTTCCTGACAATAGATCTTTTTTTTAGAAAGAAATGAACATGAAACCACTAGCTTTCTAAAGGCAATACATTCACCATAGACAAAAAAAGGTCCCCAGAGAGGATATGAATTCCAACAACAAAACTCTACTTCCTTTTTTTATCTTATTAAGACTGTCACTCTTTTGTTCCTACTAATCATAGTTCACATTTATATGACACTTTATGGATTGCAAAGTACTTTCCTGTAACAGCTCTGTAAGAAAGACATTATTGCTATTATCCCCCATATTACAGAAGAGGAAACTCAATTTCAAAATAATTTAAGTGACTCATCCACATTCACTGAATAACCAGTAAATAGAAAATGCAAATCTAATAATATTAGGCATAATATTGACCAATTGGAAAATTCACACATATATATGTATACATATATATATATGTATGTATGTATGTATGTAGAAAGAACATGTCCTCTTCGGACCACTGAAAGAATTAAGGATGATTAGCATGGAGAAGATTTGGGGAAAGTGAAGCACAGATAACATATTAGTTATCCTCATGTATTAATAGGAAAGGGGTTTATACCTTTTCAGGCTGTCAAGAAAGGTCAAGATTAGGGGAAGATGCAGTGAGACAAATTAATCTTCTTGTAAAGAAAATTTTCTTACAATTTGAGTTACTTCAGCTGGAATGGTTTACATTAGACACAGTGCAATCTAGATATCTTCAAAGAAAGGTTATTTAACTACTTGTCATGTATATGTGGAAGAGATTTTTACTAAATTATAGAATAGATTAGATCACCAAATTCCTACAGTTCTTTTTATAAATTCCTATGATGCATGAGGAACATAGATTTGTTAACCATATAACTCCAAATTTAATGTGAAATAATATCTGCTTAGTTGTCAGTGATTTCTTGATTGTTAAACCTCCAAATGTCACTTCCCTCTATTTTCCCTTGGTAAAATAAATCTGCTAGTTTTGATTAACTCTTTCTTCCCTCCATTGCCTCTCCACTAATAGGATTACTTTGTTTATATTTTTATCCACTTCTTTTTTGTTTCCCAACAAAGAATATAAGATCCCTGCTAACAAGAACTATTTCACTTTTGCTTTTGTATTTATAGAATTTAGCTGTGTCACATAGTAGTCAATTAAAAATACTTATTGGTTGAATAAAGCATTGAAAATCAAAGAATCATAGCATTTTATAGCAGAAGGGACTTTAGTTATACAATAAAAGAGAGAAAAATTCATTTTTCAAGTTTAGGGATGAAAGAAGCTAGAAAAGTCTACATGGAGGATTTGGCTTTTGAAATGGGTGTTAAATTGGGGATGGTTTACTGGATGTTGGCTTGCAAAATACATAGGTTATGTGTCAGTGTGAGAGAGTGGGGTGTGGGGAAAATAAGGACTGTGAGTCACATAGTTTAGCTGTATATTGATTATATACAGTGAAATAGCATGGGGAAAGACTGGAAATGTTAGAACGGATTTTCAAGAGCTGGACAGAACTTGTTAGTAAAAGGTAGAACAATGTCAAAGTCATGCTGGGCTTCACTCAATCCAAAAATACATTCATTGTGACTAGTGTCTTTCTGTTATTGGTCTTTTAAGGATCATTCAATGAAAAATAATGCTGCAGGTTATATTAGACTACCTTTATCTGTTTTTTAGAATATTGTTTTTGCTCCCTTCTCCTAGTGCCTCTTGCTTCCTATTCCTGTGTATAAAATGCAAACCACTTCTAAACAAGTTAAACTTCAAGCCCTCCTTAGTTCCTCAGGCTCATTACCAAGGATTAAAAACCTCCCTATTCATTCAACAACAATGGTTTCCATGGCAATTACTGTAACACATGACATCCCCTGCAACCCTGTTTAAAAATACACACAGAGAAATGACTACCAGGTCAACACCTTTCCCAGGAAAATAAAAAAAAATAAGTAATTTTCCTTTATTCTTTATATAGACAGGTTGAAGAGAGAGGGAGAGATTAAAAAAAAAAACAACATTCAAAGTGGGGAAAAACTCAGTTCATAATTTTGAATTCTTCAGATGTATTGATTTCAAACAACCTCTAAAACAGACAAACCAATAAAGACCACTTCTTTGCTGGAGATAATATGCATTATGTTATGGCATGTTAAGGATAGAGAGAGACTTGCTGTCATTATGTCACCTCCTTTTAAAATTTCCTCCCCATTCCACCTTTTCCCCTCTACCTGAATCCCACTATCCTTTCTGGCACAAATCTTTTTCCTTCTAACTATAGTCATCCATTCCATGGGGAGCAGTTGAAGGTCAAAGTACAAACTCAAACACAACGTCTCAGTCCTGATCATTTATGTCAATCTTATCATCCTAGGATGATGCTTTTAATCATTCATCTGTGAAATTAATAAATATATAACATAAAGTCATCTTTTAATCCTTTTAAATAAAAAGAAGAGGGGTGGCTAGGTGGCTCAGTGGATAGAGCACTGGCCCTGGACTCATGGAGTACCTGAGTTCAAATCCAGCCTCAGACACTTAGTAATTACCTAGCTGTGTGGCCTTGGGAAAGCCACTTAACCCCATTTGCCTAGCAAAAACCTATAAAAGAAAAAAAAAGAAAGAAAAAAAGAAGAAAATATAGGAAAGCAGCTAAGGTATCTGTACTATAAACCAGGTGGTGCTGTGTTTCTTCATTGTAAAATGTGGATAATTAATATCTGTCATAGATGCTTCAACCAATCAACTGGGACTTATTAAGTGCCTGTTATGGACTAGATAAAGTTCATGCTCTGGAGATACAAATTACTAGTGATATAGTCCCTATTTTGAAGAGTTTACAGTCTAGCTAGGAAAGATAATATATATTATCTTTCCTAGCTAGACTGTATATATATATATATATATATATATATATATATATATATACATATATATATATATATATGCAGATATAAGATAGGTACTAGGACAGTCCACCTATGGGTTGGTTTACCAATATCCTTCTCAAGCACCAAACAGAGTAGTGTTTTCACCTGTCAGTATTGTGATGCTAGGCATCTGCCCAACCTCAAGGCTAAACAAGGGGCACAGTTCTTAAGATAAGGTTTTCATGTCAGATGTTACATGTGAAATCTTGAACTGCATATAAAGTTTCCAGTGGAAAACTCAAATCTCTGAAGATTTTGTCTTTAGCATAAAAGAAGGAAGAAGAAGAAGAAGAAGAAGAAAGAAAGAAAGAAGGAAGAAGGAAGAAGATGATGATGATGAAGAAGAAGGGAAGAAGAGGAAGAAGAAAGGAAGAAACTGAAAGTAATTGTAGTGGTAGTGGTAGCATCAGCAATAGCAGCAGCAGCAGCAGCAGCAATAGAAGTAGCAGTAGCAGTAGTAGTAATAGTAAAACTACCAGCAGTTTGTGGGGAGAGGATTTAGGAAAAACTTCTTATGGAAGTTGGTACTTGAGGTGATCCTAGAAGGAAATGAGGACTTCTAAGTGGCAGGGATAAGGAGGAGTTGCTTCGCATGGAGGTGATCTGTGCATAGTCGTGGACATGAAAAATTAGTGTTGTGGGAGAGAAAGAGCAAGGCCAGTTTGGTTAGGTCATAGAATGCATGCAAGAATATAATTTATAATAAGATTAGAAGAGTGTTTGCAAGCAGGTTGTTAAGGACTTTATACCTCAAGCAGTAGAGCTTATATTTGTTTCTAGAGGTAATAGCAGGCCACTGAATTTTATTGACGAGGGGAATAATAACCTGTTCAGAACTATGCTTAAGGAAAACGTCGTGCTTTGGTTTTTGTGTGGAGGATGGGCTAAAGGGAGGAAGAACAATTTTATAATATATTAAGAGAATGTGATAAGGGCTGAGATTATGGCCATGTGGCTAGAGAAAAGGAGAAGTATGAAAGAAATATGAATGTAGACAAAATCTGGAAACTGTACAGATATAAAGAATGAGCTAGAATGAACAGTCACTTAAGATCCTGAGGTTGAAAGCCTCAGTTTCTGGAAGCCTCCTCACTAGAAAGGAGAAAGTTTGGCAAAGGGAAAAGATGAAAAGTTCTGTTTTGGACATATTGAGATTGAAATTCCTATAAGACATCCAGTTTGAATGTCCAACAACAGGTGAAGGAGCTCAGAGGAAACTCAAGTCAGATGATTTGGGATCCATCACTACAAGGGGACAGGTAAATAGATGGGCATGGATTGAGTATGTATGAGTATCCCAGTTCCCCCACCCACCTGAGGGAGTTTACTATTGGTCCTTTCCATTCCCTTTCAAGGGTTCATGCTTTATACATGTCAATGAATATATGTAAAAGTGTCTTTTTAAAACTGTCTACATATGTAAGAGATTCTTATGTATTACTTATTCCCATTGAAGAAAAGAGGAAGGAGGAAGGGAAGAAAGATTAAAATAGACACTTAAAATTTTCAAACATGGAAGGAGATACAATGAACAACTGGAAGATTGCAATGTTGGACACAAAATTTTAAAAATCTAGGAGAAAATCTCCACTACACTGAGATCCTCCTTCGAGGAGCTATGGAAAGATATGGGACAAGACATGGACAAGTTGTGCTCTACATTTAAAGAGCCTACATTGTGGAACCCCTAGATCCACTAAAATGTTGCAGCAAGTGGATAAATTGATGTTTCATGAAATAAATTACATAAATAGTGCATCAGTATGTTATTTTATCAGAACTGGTTCACTTCCAAAGATGAAATAATCAATTTTCTTACCTTTTTTCCTTTCCCCATGAAAAAAGCCCCAGAAAATCATCTCAGATATCAAGATGTATAAAGGGATATAAAAGTATTTTTCTAATTCTGATTACTTATATTTCTTAGAAAAAATATGATAGAGAAAGTAGTACTGTAGAATTATAGTTAGTTGATGAAGTAATATGATTCTTTCATTTCTTAGACATCCCAAACGTTTGGTGAAGAAAGACTTTTTTTCCCTTTTAATTGTAAAATGTTGACTCCCAATCTTGTAGTATAGAGAAAATCATGCAAATGGTATGCTTCATTTCCCCCTTAATAACTCAAAATAATTATTCACTAGTAGAAATACCGACTTTAGCAGTACATGAAATAATACAGAATCAGGTCTCATTGCATATGTAGGAGGTCCAATTTAGGTGAAAGTTATTTCTGGCAATGTAAGATTCTGATTCCTGAATAACCACATTGTGTGTATGTGTTTTTACTCAATAAGATTGAGAATCCCTTTCCTGCTTCTTTAAAGTAGATGTAGGAATTGGGTTATCAGGATTGTAGCTGATGAACAATAGGGTTTGTGCTCAGTGCATTTTTTACAAAGACCTGAATATAGTTTACATAGTCAATATCTTAACTTTTGGTCATCATTGATACTTTCTCATTAGTGCTATGCTAACTTCATGATGGAGAAAAGTGCAAAATTACTTCTAGGGAAAGTGAACAGTAAGTTTACCTTTGGTTGAATGATGAAGGTCTCTCTCTTTTCTTCTACCCATTTCCTCTGTCTCAGAAGCAAGAAAACAGGGGAAAACTTTTTCCATCCTACCATCTTGCAACTCCCTTCTCCCACCAAATTTTTCTTTTCTGATGAAGTGTTTAACTCTGAAAAGATATTCTTGAAATTGAATGCCCGGGCAGCTAGGTGGCCCAATGGGTAGAGCACTGGTGCTGGAGTCAGGAGTACCTGAGTTCAAATTCAGCCTCAGACACTTAATAATTACCTAGCTGTGTGGCCTTGGGCAAGCCACTTAACGCCATTGACTTGAAAAAACCTAAAAAAAAATTGAATGCCCAAGGCAAAATCCCAGTCACCTCACCCAAGTTATGACTTTGTTTCACCTATGTCCTAACTTAGAAGAAAGCTGAAAGATATAAATAAAAGAATCTTTTAAAACTTTTTAAAACAACATGACTTTTCTGTGAGGGAGGTAATACTCTTTGTTTAGATATTAAATAATAACCATAAAATAAAACATGATACCCTTCTTTAGATGGTAAAATATGAACTACTCGATCACAAATCACAGAAAATTCGGATGGAAGGCAACTTTAAAGTTGATCTAGTTTAACACTACTTCCCACCTCCTGATTTTATAGATGGGAAAAAGGTAAATACCAAGAATGTGAGGTGGATATTCCAGATCAAAAAAGCAAATTAATGAAATTCTAGCATCATAAACAAGATTCCCTATTTATCAATTCCAACACTCCTTCCACTGTTTCATTTTCACTCACTATCTAATAAATCCTTGTTGAATTGAGCTGATATTTTACAGAAGGTAAAAGGAAAAAAAAACTACCTAAATTGTGAATAGAAAAACTAAAAAGAAAAGACAGTCACAGTGTAAAGAAGGGCTAAAAACTACCCTACCCCATTTTAAATAATAAACTTTAACCAGGTAAAAATATCTATCAGACAAAAGAACTGAGGCTAAGTTCAAAAAAGTCTTTGAATTAGTATGACTTTGAACAAAGATTGATTCCAATTGATCTAGCTCAATTGATCACTCCCTAGGGATCACCTATAAATAATAAAGTTGAGAATATTTTCCAGAATTTGGAGCGTGTAGACCTTCCAGTACAACCCTAACAAACAACAACCTTGGAGGGCAGGATTAAGAGAGATCTCATCTTCTGCTACTACCTTAATCAAAATTCCATTCCCCCATGAATTTGGTTCCTTGGGAATTACTTTTCCTTTTGACAACTTGCAGTATTCTGCCTTTGACTTTTATGTTCTGGATTTTGGCTATGAAATTTCTAAAATAAATTTTTATTTTATTTTGAAATTTCAGAAAGAAAGAAATGAATCATTCTCTCTCACATTCTTTTTTCTTCTTATGCACTCTCATTCACCTCTTCTTTCTTTTTCTTTTTTGTTTCTTCCTTTCTTCTCCATTTCTTCTCCCTTCCTTCCTTTCATTCTTTCTTTTTCTCTTTCTTTCTCCCTCTATTTCTTTCCCTCTCTTTCTTTTTTCTTTTCTTTATTTCTCTCTTTCTCTCTTCTTATGTCATCCAGGCTGGAAGTAGAGTAGCTATTCACAGACCCGATCCCAATACTAATAAACATAGAAGTATTGACCTATTCCATTATTAACCTGGGAAGTTTTGTATTAGGCAGAATAGTGACCCCCACCTCTCATCATATTGGTATAGGATGTAATGTAGACACCTGATTGGCATTAGCTCTCAGGAAAGAAATTTTAAACTTGAACAAGCAGCCTTCCTAATTGCAGGAATTATAGGTTTACACCACTCCACATTGCTCAAGGATTCTTTGTATTTTCACTTTGTCATCTAGCTTCATGAGGATACTGTACTTTCATGAGTTCTTGAAATATAAATTCTATCCCAACCACCTCCCCCTTTTGTCTAAGGCTTCTGAAAAGTCCAATAATTCTTAAATTATCTCACTTAGGTGTTTTCCAGGTCATTTCCTTTTCGATATAAATTACCCAAAATTTTCTTCTATTTTTTTTCACACTTGACTTTCCTTCTTGTTGTCACATAGAGTCATTAACTTCTATTTTGTTCATTCTAATTTTCAAGGAGTCTCTTATTTGGGTAAAGCTTTATATTTCTTATTCCAGCTATTAATTTGCTTTCTAAGTCTCTCTTCCATAGTGCTTCTATCTTTTCCAGTTCATTGCTTTCTCATTCTCATTTCATTTATAATGCCATCTTAGAATACATTTTTAATTTGCATCATTTCTTCTAGGGATTCAATCTTGAGGACAAGCTGAATTTGTCTTTGAGGCTTTGTGTATAGATGCTTTGTAATTTGCTTCTGTGTTTGTTCTTGGACATCCTTGACCTCATAATATCCCTCTGTGTCTATTTCTCTGTATCTCTTTCTCTCTTTCTCTATCTCTGTCTTTTTATATTTAATCATTCTTCCAATGGTCTGTTCTAGGAAACCGGGCATTGTTGCCCTAGTTGGGAGCCCTTTCATGTCTAAGTCTATTAGCCTGCCTCCTTTGGGAGGACTCTCCCAACTCCCCACAACACACAGTGCCTTTTTCTGGATAGAAAGTTATTCTTGATTTGTCCTGGATACTGTATCCTGAGTATTCTGGAAGTCTTGACCCACTATGTCAGAAGTGTCAAACTTACTCCCCCTCCCCATCTTGCCTAAGTAGCTATAAAATTCCTGAATAAGGCTCTAATTCAATTAAAAAACAATTGGTAAATATTTAACAAAATAAATAAAGGATATAATGGAACATGTTATTTTATGTTTTCCTAAGTCTTTTTCTAACAGTATTCGATATTACTATTGCAGGACATTTTTCTATGTTAGTTTGGTCAAAGGCTCAATCTATGGTTGGCTCTAATAATATTTATAATGTTGACCTGTTTTGGAACTCTGAGCCTTGATGACCCACAGTAGTTTCTCCTTTGACTTTTCATTCACTACCTAGTTTGATATTCTTCTTAATGTATTTTTTCTTAATATATTATTTTTGCAAATACCCCCTTTCTAAAATGTATCTACAGCTAGCTGACTTAATGATAATCAACTGATGAATCTTTGATGGAAGCACACCAGAAGAGGTTTGAACCAACATTAGAAAATCTCCCCAAATTCCTCAGAAGTAACTTTAATGCCATGAAAGGTAGATCTAGTCAGCCTAGCTTTATGAGCCCAAGTGGAGAATTGGAATTGGAATGAGATTCCTCAGAAATAACAACAAATAACAAATAACAACAAAATGGAAAGTGACCTCTCAAAATGGGTATTTGCTAGTGTTTTAAGTTTCCTTTTATTTATCCATCTCCTGACACTAATGCTGGCTATTCACAATCATTAATTAAAAATCAAGCACATTTTTTTCTAAGCACTGTGTTTTTGGTATAATAGTGAAAAAACTAGGAAGAGTAGTGGACAAACTTTGGAGTTGGTATCAAAATGACCTGATTGAAATGATGTTTGAGATATTTTTTAACTGTGTAATCTAGGTTATTTAACTTTTCTGAATCTCAGTTTCTCCATTTATAAAATGGGGTGTAGTAGCAGTATCTAACTCATAGCATTTTTATAAAAAAACAAATGTAATAACATATATAAAAAGACTATAAAAGCTGTACTTTTATATAGAAATGATAGATATTAGCTGACACTTTTTGTTTTTAAGTCCTCTTTTGTAGAAATTTCTCAATTAAAAAAACTTTAGCTACAGAGAAAAATGAAGTTGTCCAATTCATTTCCACACTTACATTCATTTTTATTATTTTTATGAACTTGCATCAACTAAATATTAGGGTTCATCTGATAAAAGGGCTGAAGTAAAGGGGGCACAGAGAGAATACAAAGATTTATGAAACTCTTGAGTTGTTTTTCTAATTAATGAAACAAATGAAGCAATATAATTTTGTTCTCTATAGTAAATTAATATCTCTTGCGTAGAACTTTTGCAGGATGAGTTACTCTTGGATATATCTTTTAAATTGATAACATTTGTAACCATTTAATTTGTGAACTCATTCCCTTACTGTTGTCTGTTGTCTGGTGATTGTGCTTTTGTGCACTTTAATGGGCACAATTTTTATTCCTGTTGGTTTTTGTTGTTGTTTCACTCAGATTCCAACAAGTGGCATCCTGAAGTATTATAAAATGTCAAATGAAACATTCCAAGAATGTTAATATACCAACCCAAGATGTTTATACCTAGCTCTTAGGCAGGCTATACAGATACTTTAACTAGTTAGAGGCTTGTTTTTCAAACCTGCATATATCAGCTACTAGGACAAGGGTATTTTTCAATGAAATATGACCTCCCCAGTGGAATTTTTTTCATGCTAACTACTTGCTAATGCTTTTTTTGAAAAGCCTGGTTTATGCAGCTTTCTGATGCCACCAAATTTTTACTCTAGAGTAGGATGACATTTCAATGGAATTTTAGACTAATTTTTTTTTTCTTTCCTGAGATCAAATAAGGGAACTTGACTTTACATAAAAAGTCAAGTTTTAGTTTGGTACTTGATCATAGGCTTAATTACTAGAGCAACCCTTCCTCTTATGTGCGTGTGTGTGTGTGTGTGTGTGTGTTTTGTGTGTGTGTGTGTGTGTGTGTGTATGACTGTTTAGACAATGCTAATAATTAGAAGCAAAAAAAAATCATCTTTACATTTTCATCATGATTTAAACCCTGTTGTTCAACAGCATCTTTTGTATAAAGAACATTAGATATCATCTCAATACACCACTTTAACTTTCTCCAAAATGATGTGCAGTTGGATATGCCTGAAAGTATATTAACCTTATAGCCCCTCTCAGGATACTACTTACAGCTCTTCTTAGGAAGAACTAAGCAACAAGTTCTTTTAGTCCCATGTGTGAGCAATCAGAAAAATAAATGTACTTAGATATTCAGAAAGAGATCCAAGAGATAATTCCCTTAAAGAGCAGTGAGGGGAAAAAAGTTTCCATTTCTCGGGCAGTGTGAGAAAATGATGTCTGTTCTATTTCTGGCATCAGCAGCAACACTCAAAATGCTCGCAACCTACCCACCTCACAAGATGTTGTGAGGATAAATGTGGCAGTTTTTGCAAAGTGTTTTTCTGTAGCACCTCTTCCCAGAGAATTCTCAGGACTATTGTGATGGTTGTGGGGGGGGGGGGTAGACAGAGAGACAGACAGATTCAGAGAGACAGACAGAGACAAAGAGGGAGACAGAGAGGCAGGTGGGATAAGAAGGGAGGGAGAGACAGAGAGAGAGAGAGAGAGAGACAGAGACAGAGAGAGACAGAGACAGAGAGACAGAGAGAGACAAGAAGAGAAAGAGGGAGGAAGAGAGGAGGGGAAACAAAGAGCGACAAAGACAGAGACAGAGAGGGAGGGAGAGATAGAGGGAGAGACAGAGAGAGACAGAGACAGACAGACAGACAGAGACAACCAGAGACAGAGATAGAGATTCAGAGAGGGAGACAGAGAGAGAGAAAGAGAAAGAGATAGAGACAGAGATACACATAGAGACAATCAGAGACAGAGAGAGAAAGAGACAGAATAGAGAATCAGAGAATGATGAGAAGCGGGAGCAGAATAGTACAGAGTAAAGAGTTAATAGACCTGTTCAAATTCTGCCTGTGGACACATTTCCCTGGGTGACTATTCACTCATATGTAAAAAGAAGGTGCTTAGACTAGATGAACTCTAAAATCCATTTCCTGGTCTAGAACAGTATTCCTGAGAAAGCAAAAGACTCTTCCGGATCCTTTTTCTAAAAAGAGACAAGAGTGAAAAGCAAATTTTAAGACCATTGAATAATTAAACTTGATCAGCAGAATCATTGTGAAAATGTCTGAAGAATCTAGTACAGAGTTAATGTAGGAGGAAATGGACCAGATAATTATGAATGTTTGCAATCACAAATTTCTTTGATTCTATACTTAGAGGTCATGTAAAGTATGATACCATTTAATAATGATTTAATTGGATCCATTAGAGTATGGAATACACTTCTACCTAATCCTCTTGTTATTAAAGCCTGGCTGGACATAGGCAGGGGAGAATAAAATACCAAAAAGCATCAGCACAAAAATGAAACATAGAACTAAACACCTTTTTTTCCTTCTCTGATTTCCTTTATTAATTGTACACAGAAAAGAAATCTGCAAACCTTACAAAATTGACTTGCAAAAATGGTTGAATTATGTGATTTTCTCATCCAAGCCAGCTATTTTATGATAGATTGTACAACACAGTTCGTATCATGGAAAAGTTATGCGTTTAACACCCTTGTGTTAAGGAACCATTCGTCTAGTTAAACATAATGATTGCTTAGGTTTGATATAGAAACTGTCCTGGTTTTTTATCTTTATTAGAAAGCTGTTGTGTACAGACAGGACAGAAGCATCAGGAATTAACAGTGATGGAGAAGAATCAGTCAGTTATCTGTCAGCAGAGGAAGGAATGAAGGGGAAGATTTTTTTTCTTAAATGAATCCAAAGAAACAGGCTGATTTGTTTTTAAGTACACAGTTTGATACCAACCCTGGAGGGTAGCCTGACTTTTTTTCCCCAGGATGAAATGAAATTTTCCATATCTTAAATATAGAGTCCAGGGATGTGTTTCTTGACACAAGAATATATGAAGGTTTGTTGTTGTTGTTGTTGCTGCTGTTGTTGTTATTGTCGCCAATAAAAACTTCAAAGAAGGGTTATTGTTGGCTATGTTTTTTCCTCCTGTTTCAAGAAAATTCTTGAGCAATGGGGAGTGGGAGAGGGGTATAGAAAAATAATGGGAAAGCTCTTGCATTCCTTTTAAGAATAAATAAGATACCAAATATTTGAATTTGTATATTTTGAGGTAAGAATTACAGTTTTTGTATTAGCAAATAGGTGCCAACATTTTACGAAAAGGAACAATTTTCATTTGAAGGAAGGTTAGAACATGAGAGCCTAGAAGTCACTGGTATAGAAGTATTTAGTAAATATGTGTTGATCAATTATTTGATTGCAGATAGTTGTACAGATTTAGAAATGGAAAGGATTTTAAAAGGCAACTTTTAAAGTCAGCCACCTCATTTTACAGCTGTGGAAACTGAGATTCAGGAAGATTAAATGTCTTCTCCAAGGTCACAAAGTAATTCGGTCAGTCACTTTCTATGTGCCAAGTTCTGGAAATACATATCCAAACAGAAAAACAGTCTCTATCCTCAGAAAGTTTCTGAGGAAGCTTGATGGGGAAAGGCAACACATAAGAGGAAGCTGAAAAGAGGTAAAGAGAGGGGCATGGTAAAGGAAGTGTAACCTAGTGAAGATGATGATGATGATGATTGCTGTCCTTTGTAATCCAAGAAATCCTTGACATCAAAGAATGATGACATAACATGCACATTATGTTGATTAAAGAGATCATCATGTTGTGCAAAGAGATCCCTTCTCACCTCCTCTTCCAGAAACATTTTCACCCACTGGCTTGATAGTACAGGAAATAGGACTACTGGAGTTCTAGATACAGTGGTGACCTTGGCCCCTTAGATGGAGGTCTTTCCCCTGTCATCCAGGTTCCACAGCACTAAAATAACAATGAGTGACAGTATAGTATTTTTATGGCAACAAACATGACAATATGATAAAGTTAACCTATCTCTCAATGGTCTAATCATCAGTAAGGTATTTTATAGAGATAATCTTCAACAGTACATTAAAGCTAACCTGTCTCACAATCATCAGTATGGCAATATTTGAAACAAGCATTTTAAAATAGGAAAAAGCTAACCTTTCATTCAATGGTCTATTCTACTAAGCTCTGAAACCATACTCATCCCAGAATGAGAAAACCAAAGACTGGTTTTCCAGAAACTGTTCAGAGGGTTATGGGAATATCATCACCAGATTGCTATTTGGCATATTTTATGGTCTTAACTAAAAATGAAGGGTCAAAAAAGAAAAAAAATATTTGATCCTCTTTAAATAGTTCTGAGAGGGGTCATACAGTCAAAAGAAGTAGCTTCAGTGGGGAAGGATCATTCCAACATGTGAATTCTAGGGCTATACTTAAGCTTCAGGATAGAGAAATAGGCCACAAAAGAGGAATATGGTTACAACCTTGAGAGAAAACTCATTATATAGGTAATGAGTAAAAACAAGGCTTTGAACCATGGTGTACTGACTCCAATCTAGTATTCTTTCCATTCCATCTTGTTATCATTTTAAAAAATGTTTTTATGGAAAAGATATTGTTATCCTTGTTGTATTCATGTTTCTTACTATAGAGCAGCATGATGGAGCAAATAGAGACCTCTGCTTCAGTCAGAATATTCCATTCTACTTCTGACACATACTGTTTATGTGTCCCTAGACAAGTCATTTAACTTTTCAGTGCCCAAGTCACTTCCAACTCTGGAAGTAATAGAGTAGGTTTTGATTAATCTTTCAGGAGAGAATTCCATTATTAAAAGTTTTGAATATGAATGAACTCAAAAGTTCTATCAAAAAGGAAAAAATACATACATAATAGGAAAGCTTGCTTATGGTTGTAAAATTCTAAGTAGTTCCTGTATTGCAGTGGAGTAAAAAAAAAAAGTTCTTCTCCAGTTCATAATCTATTTATAGATTTCTTTATCTGTAAAATAGAAATAATAAATAGCCTCTGCTACCCAAGGTGGTTAGATAAAATGCGAAAACACTGTAAAGCAATTAGCAAATCTTAATGAGCTATATGAATGCTAGCTTTTAAAGCTAGTTGGAGGGCTGCTGCTGATGGTGGTGGTGGTGGTGGTGGTGGTGGTGGTGGTGATAATGATGGTAATATATTGTGTATGATAAAGAGAAAGAAGCAGTTCTTGGGGAAAGTGTTTGTTTCTGACCATGGGCTCACTGATTCAAAGAATTAAAAGATTTATCTAACCCAAAACAAACATTATCAAGAATCTCCTCTCCAAAAATTCCAACAGTTGTCATAGAACCTTTATTTAACAAGATCCAGTTAAAGGACACCCAATAACTCCCCAAATAGCAATCTTATAGAGCTCTAATTTTCATGAAGTTGTGAGGTTTTTAGTTTTGTTTTTCCTTTAGCTGAGCCAAAATTTGTCCTTTTGAAATTTCCCCCCATTGTACCTAGTACTGACCACCTAGTTGAAGCAGAACAATAGAACAATAACTTAGATTTAGACTTTGAAATTACATTAGAAGCAAAACTGTTCAAGTTCTTCATCTTTTATTTGGGGAAATTAAGGTTCAGAAATGTGAATTGACTGGTCCAATGCCGCATTGATAAAAATTAGCATAAACAGAATTTAAATCTAGAAATCCCATTACCACTTGAAGACAGCTGTCCTATATCTTATATCTTTGTTTTTTTTTTTATTCCAGGCTAAATATGGCCTAGACTCTTCAGTTCATTACCATATATCCATTCACCATTCTTATTGTTATACTTTTGAAATGAGTCCTTTCCAAATATTGCTGCCAAAATTTGAATGATATATTCCAGACGTGATCTGAGGGAAAATATAGCAATACTAACACCTCCTGAGGCGAAGACATTGGACCTCCCTTCTGGACCCTAAAACTCATCAGTATTCTTGACTGCCTTTAGGGACTTCCATGCAACTCATATTTGGAGTAACTATTTCCTAGCCATGACTCCCCTCATCTTGTACTTGTAGAATTGATTGAACTTCAATATATTTGATTCTTTACTACAACCTAAATTGTCAAAATCTTTTGTATTATTTCTCCTACCATATTGGTTATCCCTCTCAGCTTTATGTCATCTTTCACTCTGGGAAGGATGTTACCCTTGCCTTCATCCAAGACATGACTAAAGATGTTGAATAGCACTAGCCCAAAACCAAGAACTCTAGAGACTTCAAGTTTCAACTGGAAATTCAGAGTTGATATAGAATAATTTACTAGTCTTTGGGCCTGACCAGGCAGGTAGCATAGTGGATGGAGAACTGTCCCTTGACTCAGGAAGCCCTGAGTTCACATCTGGTCTCAGACTACAAGTTGTATGAACCTGGGCAAATCAATTAACCCTGTTTGTCTTATTTTCCTCATCTGTATAATGAGCTGGAACTTCTGCCAAAAAAAACCCCAATGGGGTCACAAAGAGTCAGATAGGACTAAAAAAGTAAATAAGAAGATATGACGATTCAACTAATTTTGAATTTACTCTGATGTGCTGTCATCTTGTCCATTTATTCCATCTCTTCCAGAAAAATAAATGAAAAATTTTGTCATAAGCTTTCCTAAAATTTAAGCAAGTTTTTCCTGCAGCATTCTCCGAATTTTGTATATTTGAAGTAGATTAGAAGCATCAAACAACCTTCCACAACTCACCTGAGTGTAGTTTAAATCAGATTAAAATGTAACTGAGAAATATTTGACCAAATAAATAAAAATACAATAAAGATAATAATGCATTTTATATCTAAGTCAAAAGGTGGGCCATGGGGATCATAACAATTTAGTGGCCCCTACTTCTATTTGATTTTGACACAACTGAAGTTGCTGATGATTAGTTATTTTCATAGCTAATAAAAAGCTATATTAATACTCTCTTATAGCACTATTCTTTGGGTGACAAAATTGTGAATGGTTGCCTAAACTAAGTACTAAAATTTACCATGAGCCAAAAGAAATTCTAAAATGCATAATTTTATTAACATGGTTGTTTCTTCCACTGATGCAGTTTACTAATCCTTTGTGCTTTATTATGCAGTTTTATGAATTGTTCAAACTGAAAAAAATAATAATTCATCATCTGGTGATCCACTGCCTGGATATAGATCTCTATGAACTTTACAAGACTGGTGGGCCAATGACAGGTCTATCATCAATTTGATGCCACCTATAAAAACTTGAAGATAAACAGTCTTCAATAATCTTGAATCACTCTGGTCCCATGTAAAGAATCAGAGAAGTATGCTATTAGATTAAATATTTTACAAAAGACCTTGCTTTTTTAGGACATTTTTGTTTCAAAGTGAATGCCTGAGGTATCTCCTTGGGGTATTTATCTTTTAAAGATGAGGAAACTGGGTGACTAGGTGGTGCAGTGGATAAAGCACCAGCCTTGGAGTCAGGAGTACCTGGGTTCAAATCTGGTCTCAGACACTTAATAATTACCTAGCTGTGTGGCCTTGGGCAAGTCATTTAAGCCCATTTGCCTTGAAAAAACCTTAAAAACAATAAAGATGAGGAAACGGAGGAAAATAAGGTCAAGTACGTAACCCCACAGTTGCAGAGTACTTGAACTGGGTCTCCTAATCTTTAGGTCTATTTCCCTTTCTAACCAGACCACAAGATAGATATGATTAGATTCATCCCAACACACAGATGAATAACCTGAATTAAGAAATAGAACAGTGATTTCTGGAGACAACATAATGATTGGTACTCAGATATGTCTTCTTTGAAATCTATTCCTGAATAACTAAACCAGACCACAGAGTTTTAGATTCGACATTTGGGGCTTTGTTCATAACCAAATAAATTATTTTTATTATCCACCTGTCAATCATATCATCAATAACATTAAAACCATGAAAATCACTCTGCTAGAACTAGTTTGGCCAAACTGTGTTGATTTGGCTTACTAATAAATTGAACCATTTTACCATTTACTCTCCAGGATCCCCTATCTCTTTATTTGTTGTAGCACTGGTTCACTAAGAAAGAGAAAAGATCACAAGATATCTTTTTTAACTTCGTATGTTTTAGGAAAGCACAAAACATTGTGATTTAATACAGATCTGAGATGAAACTGAAATAATAATAGACTATTTAACTGGTAAATTATAATGGAGACATGTAAAAAATAACATATTATATCTACACTTATGCCAAATTAATCCATCATGATTAAAGGTCTTATAATGAATACCTAATGAATTATTAATGATTGGCCTTTATGCATAACCCTTTAAATTATACAGAAGTATGTTTGTAGCAAATAGTTCTAGACAAGAATGAGAAACTAAAGTAAGCTCCAACTGGGAATAAAATGGTTGTAAACTTTTATTTGTAGTTGTTAAGGCCCTCTGTTTTGTTTGTCCATTCCTCAGTGAATATCTTTTTTTCCTTTGTATGAGGTAACAATGATGGCCAATAGCCTATTAATAAGTGGATATTCTCATTGATAAGGAAACACAACTTCTATGGGGCAAAGTAGCCTCTTTTTTTTTCTCCATATGTTTTATAATTTTTCCTCTTTTTTGAAACTCCACTGATAATTTGATTTCTCAATTAAACAGAAATCTTGGGATTTCCTTTATCACATTTTTTTACTTTGAAAACAGCTTTACATCCTGAAGTCTAATATCATAAGTTAGGCTCATAATTCTTCTAATAGGAAAAAAATCAGTGCATTTCCCCATCTAATAAATCGAGAGCTAGTATGATGTAGTGACTAAGAGTTGAACTTTGAATTCATAAGACCTTAATTCAAGTCCTGATTTTGATATATATATTAATTGTAGGACACCTGGGCAAGTAATTTAACCATTTACTGCCATTGTCTTTCTAATACTATAAATTGCAGAAATGACACAGACCTGAAATGGAAGACCTAGTTCTCTGCACTCATAAAAATCACAAGTCCAATTGCTGTTTCCCCCAAATAATTACTTTATTTTGTACATTAGGTTTTATGAAGTCCTATGAGGTAAATAGAGTGAAAATTATTACTCTGAATTTATAGATGAGGAAAAGGTAGATGACTCAGAAGGTTTTTATATGGTTTCAAAAATAATAATGCCCTCACAACATATTGAAAGTTCCTTTCCGTATACCATACTGCTTTATGATATAACAATTTTCCAAAGTATTCCAGATTATAATATTATTAACACAAACATAAAGGGTAGGAGGCTATGCTTTACCTCTAAATTTAAAAAATTGCTTTGAAATAGGTAGCACTGAAATTTGGACTCATGTCAATACTTCAATTGATTTATGGTCTCATATTATACCCATCTAATAATAGCTTTCCATTTCCGCTTTTGAAAAAAAAACTCTTCATTGATAATTCATTACCACCTATTCACACCACCAAAGTACCCCCATTGGGATGACCTTACAACTGTATTTCATATATTTCATGTCTTGTACTCATAACGTCACCAGAAAAAAAACGGTAATTTAATTAATGGACTATTGATTCAAAGGAAAAAACTCTAGATTATTAAAATCCTTGAATAATTCTCAAAAGACAATCCAGCCTATACTACTACTTTTCAGCTCTGGACCCAAATCATTGTCCAACCACAGTGTCTAAGAAACATGTACAGACCAACTCTGTGGCTTATTCATCCAACTACATGTCTTAATTTAGGCAATAAATATTCTTCACTCATTTTGAATGTTATACAATGGATACTTAGGAACAACTCTTTTAAGTGATCACAGATTTCCCTTATGAGACTAAGAAATTTTCCAAGATTTATTACAGTTGATGCAATGTCATCCACAAAATGAAGCATGTGGAAGATCTCACCATATATAAGGGATCCCTCTTCAACTTGGATTCTGTACTGGACAACTTTTGTGATGGTGACAAACACCTTGTTAACCAAAATCTCTCTGTTTAATGACTCATGCATTACCATTTTTTTTCCAATTGATATTTTATTTTATTTTTCCAATTACATGTTATGAAAATTCTTCAACATTCATCCACATGCAAATGCATATTTTCATTTACATAATTTCCTTATATCCTCCTTTCCCAATGCCCTCCCCTCAGTGGCAAATATTGTACATAGACATTTGTGTTTAACATGTTTACAGATTAATCATTTTCTGTATAAGTAATTAGAATTAAGGGAAAAGAACTATAGGAAAGAAAAACATGAGAGAAAATTTTTTTTAAAAGTGAACATAGTGTTTATTCATATTCCATAGGGCTTTTTATTGTTTTATTTTTCTTCTTCTGGATGTGGATAGCATTGTCCATAGTAGGTCTTCTAGGGTTGTCCTAGCTCTCTGAACTGCTGAGAGGAGCTGTATCCATCAAGGTTAATCACAATATTTTTGTTAATGTGTACAATATTCTCTTCGTTCTGCTCCTGTAATTTTCTCCATGCTTCTCTAGAAGTCAACCATTCATGGATTTTATAGAACCATAATACTCATGCCATAAATTTTTCAGCTATTACCCAATTGATGGGCAGCCCATCAATTTCCAGTTCTTTGCCACTACAAAAAGACCTGCTATGAATAATTTGGAACATGTGGGGCTTTTTCCCATTTTTTATGATTTCTTCTAGATATAGGCCTAGCATTGGTATTGCTGGGTCAAAGGATGTGATCAGTTTCATTGCTTGTTGGGCACAGTTCCATAAAGGTTGAATCAGTTCACAACTCCACTTAACATGCATTGCTATTTTTTGAAAATTGGATATATAGATCAGTAAACAAAGTCTGCAACAACATGTCCTAAATTAACTAATCTAGCTTTCTTTTGAGATTAGGAACCACATTAAAGCTCTGATAACACTAATTCCTCAACGTTTTTAATATAGAGTATGAGTTTATAATTTCCTTGTAATGTTGAGATCATTCTTGGTGTACAAGAGAGGAAGAAGGAAAAGGAGAGAGTACAGTGAGGGGAAAAATCACCACTACTAGCTATTCTTACCTCCCGAATTTATGAATCATATCAAAGCATTTGTGGGAATGAGGATGACCTCGAGGCAGAACCAAAAGCAACTGCTCTAGAGAACAATTACACAAAATTTCTTATTTATTTTGTTGACATCTTTTATTTTTATATCACCTTCATTTCCAGATGTGTCTCTGCTCCTTCTTGGAGACCTTTCCCTTGCAATAAAGAATATAAAAGGAAGGGGTGGGGGGGAGGAGTTCAACAAAACTAACCAACTCATCAACTGAGTCTGAAAGTATATACTCTCAAAGATTTAGTATTCAAGCTTTGCAAAGAAGAAAAGAAGATTCATTTTTCTTCTGTTATCTTCATGCCCATATTTGATTAATTTATCATTTCAGCATCCAGCATGTTCTAGGCACTAGACATTAAAAAGATAAAAAATACAAAAATAGCTACCCTCAAGGTGCTTACAGCCTTAAATTTACTAAGACAGTTTTAGACCCTCAGGAAATTGGCTCCTATGCAAAAACAGTTGAACCCTGGGTTTAGTAGCTGGTCAATAACCAGCTTCATGCTATACTTTTCATGAAATTGGTCATTTACTGTCCAGTTTCTAACAGAAGAAAATTATTATTTAATAAATGTAGTTTATTCTATATAGTAAGAAAAAGCTTAGCCTGGTCAAAGTTAAGAAAACTAAATACTCATCTTCCAAAGCAACTCTTTTTAGTCAAGGTCAATAAAAAGCAACTTATTTGATTTCCTGTCTTCTTTGTGAGAATGAGCGAGTGCCTGTAGATATATCAATCCATTCCCTTTCACTGACATTGAAATCTATTCACCATATTTTGTTCAGTGTGTTTCAGAAACCTCATCCAGACACATTGAATAGATGCAGAATTGTCTTGAACAGAAATTATACTTGTTTGTATAGAATATTCATCCTAAAATATGAGGTTTCCAACAGTGCCTGCACCAGAAATAATTTTGAAATCATTCTATTCTTTTTTGTTCTTGCTCTTCAGTAGTTCGGGGATGATTATCTTCACTCTAGGTATTCTTTTAAAATAAGCTGGCTGGCCCACAACTCAGTGACTATGGGTGCCCGCTGGACAATGTTTCTAATCTCATGATTATCTCAACCAAGCTCAATGACAAGCTCATTGTGTCCAAACACTTAGACTGACTTCTTTACATTGTGGAAGCAGTGTTTCCTAATTCCTTTTGTAATGTGAAGTCCTCTACCTTAACTTCAAAATGAGACTACTTGAATTTTGCTTAGACTCAAACTGGTTTGTTTAGACACTTGTATTGAATTGACAGATCAATTTTGTTTTAACCAACCAATCCCTTTCAGCAAAATGGTCAAACAAAATGGGCATGTGGACATAACCTCATGAGGCAGCTAAGTGGAATAGTGGATAGGTAGGCAGCAACAAAACTACTTCTATTTTGTTTACAGATAAAGAAAATGAGGCCAGGGCAGGTGAAGTGATTTGGCCCATGGGCACAGAGATAGTGAATAAAAGAGTGAGAATCAGAAACCCAGCTCAACATAGCTCATGGATCACAAATCCTCTCGTTTTTTTCTGCATTGTACTAAACAAGTCCATTCTATGTCCATCCTATGGTTTCATTGTGACTCTTTCTTCTGGGAATATCTGTTTCTTGCTAAAAGGCCTCAACTCTCTTCTTCTAACTTCACCTTAAGATTACAATTGTTAATAGAAAGAAACTTAGGTTATATTAAGCAATAGTATTATTACTTAATATTAACGAAAACTCAAAATAGATTAACTCAATTTTAAGTGTTTTAGCTTCTTTTTTTACCCAGTCCCCAAATTATTCTTCATTTTTCTTCAAATTCTTTAAAATATTTATTAATTTATTTTATGAAGATATTATATTTCCTCCAGGAAAATGTAAGCCAGATTTGCATACAATGCATACTGATGTATATATTTCATTATAATACTTGGCATATCACTATAGCAAGATAATACAGTGATGTAGGAAGCAAACAACACTTTCAAAGCATCTTACATCTCTAAAATCTTGTGGAAATATAGAGTTAAGTAGACCGAATACTCCTTTGCCCAATGAAAATAAGTTTTAATTCTATGTAAACATCTAAGTGAGTAAAGTGCTAGGAAAAAAGACCCGAGTTCAAATAATGCCTCAGACTCCTACTAGCCCACCTGCCCTCTCTGCCTGTTTCCTTATCTGTAAAATAGGATTAATAGTAGCAACCATCTCCCAGAGTTGTAATAATAATAATAATAATAATAAAAGGAGATAATACTTGCAAAATGATTTGCAAACCTTAAAGTGCTATGTAAATTGTTTTATTATTCTAACCCTCCCTTAATATTCAGATGGTATGCCAAATTTAACCATTTAAATTATATAGAAAACAGTCACATAAAGGGTATTATGATTCTATGTTATAGAAACTCAAGATCTGTCAGACTACAATATTTCTCAGTGGAATAATTCCATGTGATTCCTATGATAGCAGAGTAGCACTGAGTTTGGTGACTTCTCACATTTCATATTCCTGAGAATGAGACTATAGGCCACAGATAACTAGATATTTTCTTCTGGTAAAAGGTGCTAACAGTAGAATTAGAAATATATTCTTCTTACTCTAAGACATTGGATTTTCCCTAAAGGGGACCTAAAGTATTCTCAGATCATGAGATACTTACTTGTTCTCATATTATTTTCTGAAAACATTTTTATGGTAATGCCTATTTTACAAATGGAAAGTGAAATCCCAGAGAGGCCAGCTGACTTGCTCAATATGCATAGCACAGTAAGAAAAGGATTGGATTTGAAGTCAAAATACGCAAAATCAGTTCTCAGATCAGTCACTTAGATTACAAACTTAGAAGAGACCTTGTAAGCCACTTGGTAAAATTCTCCTCATCTTACAGATGAGAACACTGAGGCCAAAAAGGTTAAATGACTTATCTAAGGTTGAACAGGTAATAATAGAAGACCCTAGATACAAACCAAGGCCCTATGATTCCCAACCTGATTCTTTCTTCTCCTCTCCACTGCTTCTCCTTATTGACTAGATGACGTGGAAAGAAATTTAAACTTTCTCTTCCTCAATTTCTCATATGAAAAATTGACATGGTTGAATTAGACAATGTCCAAAAACACACCTTTTAACACAAAAACCTTTCAACCTAAGTTTACAAATCTAAGATTTATGGTTATATGCCCTTTCCTTTGCTAGTCCTAAACCCATTATTCCATATTGAAACTGTGGTTATTATATTCCAAATCTATCAACAAATATTTATTGAGTGAAAATATGGGTCCAGCAATGTGCTAAATTGTTGGTGTGCTTTAAAATAAGCATATGTCACAGCACTGTCCTCAAGAAATTAAAATCTATTCATCACAATAACCAGGAAAGCATCTATCAACACAACTCTAGCTAGCAATTTCACGTGTAGGGTAAATAGCCAAAAATTTTTAAAAAAAGAGCAAACAGTATTAAAGACATCCAGAAGTCAACTGTGGAGAAGTCAACTGTAGAGATCCAAGTATACCATACTCTAAGTTTTAATGCTGTTAATCAAAGTTCTTATCACTCTGATCTGCTTATGACTTCATTTATTAAGCAATTTAAAACCAACACATCAGTAACCAATATCTGAAGATCTGAAGAAGAAATTCAAGGACCAGTGGGCATCTACACAGTTTGTGAATAGTTGCCCATGAGTCTATTAATGTTGATGGTGGGGAAAGAGGATCTCTCCAATTCAAAATCCTATTATGAAAAGTTTTTTTTTTTCACACTAGTAATTGAATCTAGTTACTCTATATCTTTACTAAATGTAAATTTTTACTCAGATTTGCATATCAGCACTTCTAAATGAGATAGTATCAGGATGCTCATGTTTGGAACTTTCAAGCCAAAGGACTCTATCCCTAAAACATTCAGTAGATGTACTACCACCAACAACTTTCATTTCCTCTAGATTTATGATTGAGTTTATTTCCCTCCAAGTTAGCATCCTGACACCAGTTCAAGTTTTGCCTAGTGGGCTTGGCAAATTTCTGCTTCTCTTTGAGGGGATGGAAGAATGCAGAGGCAATTTCTAAGTTACTCAAGTGACCTGGAGTTGGCAGACATAAATGTGCACGAATCTTCATACTCTTCTAAATAGACAGGTTTAAGAGGATAATTCTGCAGCACCAATTGTATTTTGTAGAAGAAAGAACAATGGAGGTACAGATCGGTCCCTCACATTCTGAAACTGTCAATTCAAAAAACAGTAATGTGGAATACAGAGAAGAGATATTGCTAATGCTCTTCTCAGGGTGTGCTTGATACCCAAATTCTATTCTCATCAGGTAATACTGGCAGCAGGACCTTTAGAAGTCAGATCTTCATGTTATTCCTCCAAACAAGACAATGCTTGGAAGGAGATAAACTGACTCTATGCTCCCTGAGAACACGCATCCTCATCTTCACCAAGATTCTAACCTGCTGTGTACTTTCCCTTTTCTTCCATGTCCTTCTTTGAAAAGTACAATTAAATTAACCTTATAATTGACTCTGGAAATGCTGTGTCAATTGATTGCTTTATTTGTCCAACTTACAATCTTTATGTCTTCCCAAACATAATTTTCTTCCTAGACTACAATTAATAATTGTATGTATGTATGCATGTATGTATGCATGTGTATGTATATATACTCACACAAATACATATATATGTAATATACATGTTTATACCTATATTTATGTGTGTGTATTGTATTCTCTCCTATAGTAGCATGAAAGAAAGAACAGGTAGACTCATTTGTGTATTTATGTTTCCAATATTTAGCCCTATAGCCTTATATTCTAAGCCATATATCCAGTCTGCCACAACCAAACTCAATTCCTCATCATTAGGAAAACTGGGCAGAATAAGTCATTTTCAAGACATCCTCTTTACAAATATTTTCTAATAAGATGATATATGGAGAATATTATATAAATGTTTCATAGTATCATAAGCATCACTATTTTAATTATTATGAATTTCATTCTCAACATTTTTATGTAATTCATAAAAATATAGTCCTTATTTAGATCATTATTTCTCTATTCTTTTATTTTTCAAGTTCCTATTTTCAAAATTATTTTCTACATTGGTTTCAATTTCATAAAATTTTTAATGTAATATAATCAAATATCCATTTCACACCTCATTCTGCTCTCTATCTCTTCTTTAGTCATAAATTATGTGCCTATTCATAATTCTAATAAGTGATATGTTCCACATTTTTCAAATTTTCTTGAAATATCTCTATTTAAATCTAGGTCTTATTCTTTTGACTTTATCTTGGTAAACAAAGTAAGATATTGTTATAGCAAATCAATTTTGAGCAAAAAAGTAAAGGAAGATGCTATCTGCATCCAGAGCAAGAACTTATAAATAAATGCATGTACAGAATGATTTTACATATATATATATATATATAAACAAACACACATACATACATGCACATACATATGTGTTTGTGTCTCACAGAAGCCAAGTCTAGAGTAGTAGAGGATGAAAAATGGGAAAAAAGAAATTTACATGTTACCTTTATTATATATTTAAAAGGAGTAGCAAGTTGTACATAACAGATTTGCAGATTCATATATAACTATCTTTTTTTGTACTATGCTATATAAATAAATATACTTAAGTATAGTTCTATACTATAGAGATACTTGTCTTATTCTACAAATTAAAAATAAAATAAATAATTTTAAATGGCATCTTTGCTAAGGATCCATAGAGAAAGCAGGCTTCTAATTAGAAAAATACCCAATGAGAATTTTTTAAGTTGCCTGAAAAATGTTGGGCACTAAAATTTAATACATATTCCCTCAACCTCAACTGAAAGTAAGTGCTCCAGACTATTAGAAAATTACTCTAATTAGAGCCTTCTGGTTGTGTTTTTGTTGTTGTTTTTTTCTTTCCCTCAATTGAAAATTTTAAGTATTTTGGTAGAATAGATAACTATTCTATCACAGTCATTTGCCAGATCATCACTTAGATCAACAGTGAATTACAGTCACTAAAGCAATATATTTTTTGGAATATTATTAATTTCAACTGAAGTTTAAAAAGGTCAGCACATTTCACTTTGGACACTACCTGGGTGATCTTGGATCAGTCACGACCTCCCGGACCTCAGGATCTTCCTCTGTAAAATGAGGGGTGTTGGATGAGATGATTTCCAAAGCTCCAACTAGAGTTATAATGATGATCTGATGATTCATTTAGTACTCTGTGTTCAATAGAAAGCTCTTTTGACCCAGAAGAAGGGCTGTCATTCCTGTATTTCATTCCTAAAGAGCCCTAGACAAAAGCATTTTTCTGAACTCTGGAAAGACCTGGAAGCAGTGGTGCCAGCTACTGTAAAATATGCTTTCATGTACCATAGTATAACTCTTATCTAAGGCCATAAATTAAGCAAGCCAAAAAAATGGAACGAGTTGTAGAATCCACAGTTGATAGTCCTCTTAGTACACAGCAGGGCATTTTGTCTCTAAGCTCCATGGCCCTAGGCCTCTAACAGGTTCCAATTTCAAGGACATGTACCTAACAATTTGTTCTTTTTCAACTATAACTTTCTAAGCCATTTCTTCCTTCTTTGTCATTCCATAAACATAAATAGGATGGAAGAAAGCCAGAAAAGATGTGAAACTAACCTAAAAGAAAAACAAGGCAACTTTAGTTCTCCCCAGTTACCCAATATGGCAACTGAAAGTAGTATACTCTAAAAGATACGACCATTAAATGGCCATCGGCCCAAGGCAAGTAATAATTTATGATGAGCTTGGAGTTTGGCAAACATGCCAACTTGCTTTATTTAACTACTATTAAGCTTCATAGGAGGAGGTTGGGCTAGGAAAAGAAAAGAAAACACTTGGAACTTCCAAATATTTGACACTTGTTCAGTTTTCATAATATAAAAATGAGGAGCCTCTCTAAGGAAGCAATAGCACTAATATACCATATGAAATAAAATGTGACTTTTTATGCTATAGAATTAAGGAAATCAGGCAAGTATTTGTAAAGCAAGTTGAGTTAATTCTTTCAGTCAACCAATAAGTGATACAGTGAATAGAGTATGTATTCAGGAAGGCATTCAGTTATTTTTCAGTTGTATCTGACTCTTTTTGACCCTATTTGGAATTTTTGTGGCAGAGATACTGGAGCAGTTTGCCATTTCCTTCACTAGTTTATTTTTTAGATAAGTAAACTGAGGCAAAGAGGATTAAGTGACTTCCCCAGGGCATGCACAACTAGAAAATGTCTGAGGCAGATTTAAAACATCAACCAGAAGGAACTAGCTTCCAACATGTGGATGGCCTGGAGCCAAACAGAGCAAGCCAGAGCCAAGAGATTCAGAAATCAAACAGAAGTTTAATTTTAAAGTAAGGGAAATGACTTAGAAGAAAGGACACATGTTCTCAAACCCTGTCCCTGTTGGGGGACCTGAGACGGGGAGAGAGGGGGGTGGAGATCTCAATTCTTATACCAGTGGCTATGCAGAGAGTAGCAACAATGAGACAAATTTGATTCATAGCAAGGCTTCATGACCAAAATATGGATATTTGCCCAGGCTCAGAAAACACTGGGTGCTGGTGAAAGCAATATAATAAATTCGTGATTTTACCAGAGAGTAAGATCATGCAGATGATGAACAGAAAGGATTGTTGTGATGTCAAGCTCAGGGAACAACTTGCTTGCTAGGCCTTAGATCTGGAAGACAAGGTGTTTTCCTAATATCTTGTCAGAACTTGGGAAAATGAGTCTTCCATAAGGGGCAGTTAGGTAGTGCAATGGATAGAGCACCAGCCCTGGAGTCAGGAGGACCTGAACTCCAATCAGTCCTCAGACACTATCTGTGTGACCCTAGGCAAGTCACTTAACCCCATTGCCTTGCAAAAACAAAAAAACAAAAAAAGAAAAAAATGAGTCTTCCTACCTCCAAACCTCCAGGTCTGGCACTCTACTTACTACCTACAGGTCTGGCACTCTAGCTGCTCTTGGATTCAGGAAAACCTACTTCTCACCCTGCCTCTGATATTTACTATTGTGATCTTAAGCAAGTCATTAATGGCTATTTACCTCAGTTTCTTCATCTATAATATTATGAGGTTGGACTTAAAGGCCTCTTAGATTCTTTCTAGCTATATACCTATGATCCTATGAGTGTGTATAAAGAGGTTATGCTAATAATCTATATAGGGAGAGAAAATAAGTGTTCAAAAACATATGTATGTTGTAAATTGTCATAAAAAGGTGTAAGCTTTACTATGAGAATTCAGAAATGTAGAGAGGACATATCAGTCTTAAAGCATTTAGGGGAGATTTCATTAAGAAAAATAGCATTTGACCTAAGTTTTAAAGAATGAATAGGCTGGAAAAATTATAGTTGAAATAGGGAAGAAGAGTAACTTTCTAGAAAGAGGGAAAAGTAATAACAAAGGTGAGAAAGTAAAAGAACATATTTAGGACTGTCAATTAATCAAATTTAGCTAGTGGGAGAGGGCACATGCAGGGGATTAGTACAACAAAAGTCTAGACTGGTTCAAAGAGGGACTTTAAGATAACAAAAAATGTTGGACTTTATTTCTAGAAGGCATTAGAGAGAGTTAAAATAACCAAGCAAGGGAACGTGATTAACATTTTACTTTATGAGTATAACTGTTGATCACTTTTAAGGGAGCATTTTCATTTGAATAGTAGTGGAAAAGAGTCAATTATAAGAGTTAAGGAATAAATGACTAAGTTTTTGGGAAATAGAAATTGGGAGTAGAAGCTATTCCTGGGGAAAAGATACTAAATAAAACTGATTATTTGATCTAGCTTTTTTCTTCTCTGAGCTCATGAGCAATCATTTTTGTTTGATTCTAGTTTGTGCAGTGCCATGTTACACAGGGGATGTGCTCCTCTATGACACTATGAAATGTGAAGCTGTATAACTGGAAGAATTAAGTTCATGGAAAATTAGTCTGCAAGAAAAATTTCAGTCTTCTTTCCTTAATTAATGAGAGTTTAAAAAATACTAAAATTGATAGAAACAGAACAGGAGACAGCTGGAGTCAACTATATTTAAAAAGAAGATGAAAAAACAAAATTAGGGCCAAAGGTAACAAAACTAGACAAACCTGGTAGGAAACAAAGAGCAAAAGCTTCTTCCTTGTGTGCTTATATTTTATTAGTTTATTTGGTTCTATCTCTTTAAATACTAAATATTGGAGGTTGAGGGGAAACTGCCCCAAGTTTTGTATGACCATTTAACTTATTTCAATGATTTTAAATTAATAATTTTAAAAAGTAATAGTGCAGTAGAATTGATACTTTAAATATCAAATTTGTAATTTAGGGTACTTCTTCCACCAATACCAATAGTAACCTCTTTGTGATAATATATAGTTATCGTGTTGCCTTAGTTACAATACTTATCTTCCTATGGGGTCCATGATGAGATTCTCTGATGTTAAACTAAGCAAGTTCTCATTGTGAGACTCAAATTTGAAATCCTGCTAGTTTGGTAGGACCTAATAGAGTTAACGTTCCTTTGACATCACTGATAACACTTTCTCATATCCTTAAGCAGCAAGCACAAACACTAAACAGCAATGTAACTGTAACCTACAAATAAAATGTATAGCATTGGTATTATTTTCTAAATGTCCAAAGTGTGGTGGATCCAGTGAGAATTGCTGTCACAAGAATTTAAGTTGCCTGGATTCAATTACACCCACCAGTATTTTAATTAATATGGCATCTGTTATAACTACTACATAGTAGTCTAGACTTCAATAACCTATAGAATTTTGTATCAAAAGCAGCACTGACAACTTAGGATGACTTCAAAGCCACAACATGCCATAAAATCACTTTGGGCTAGGGATTTAGTGGAAGAATATAATCAAAACTCTTTTTAGACTTCTTTCTCTTATTAAAAAGAAAGTTCCAGGAACTAAGAGCATTAGAGAAGTGAAAAGGGATGTAATAGGATGCCGAAAGCCAAATTAACATTCTTAACTTTTCAAAGCTCTCTAGTTATCATTTGTGTTTTGTTGAAAACAACCTCATACCATTTAATAGGCTGTTGATATCTGGAATACTGTGTAGTGGTCATGTCAAATATCATATAAGTAAATAGACTATGTAAATTAAGAGCATAAGTAAATTCTTGTAATTTAAATCTATGAAAAATTTCTTTTTATATTTTTTATTTTTTCAACCATATGCACATGCATATTTTTAAGTTACAAAATTTCCTTCCACCCTCCCTTCTCACACCCCCTCCCCTCAGTGTCAAAAAGTCAGACTAGCATTGTACATCCATATTTTTGATAAACATGTTTACAGATTAATCATTTTTGATATGATTAGGGTTAAGGGAAAGAGATACATAAGAGATAATTTTTATAAAGTGTTCATCAGATTCTGTATGGTTGTTTTTGTTTTATTTTGTTTTTCTTCCTCTGGATGGGGGATAGCATTGTCCATAGCCAGTCTAATATGGTTGTTCTATCTCTCTGAACTGCAGAGAGCAGCTGCATCCATCAGGATTAATCATCTTGCATTGTTGTTAATGTGTACATTGTTCTCTTGGTTCTACTCCCTTTGTTCAGCATCAGATCCTGTAACTCATTCTGTGCTTCTTTAGAGTCCAGCCATTTATGATTTCTTATAGAAAAATAATATTCTATAGTATTCATATACCATAACTTGTTTAGCCATTCCCCAATTGATGGAAATCCCCTCAATATACAATTGATTACCACTAACAAAAGAGCTGCTATGGATATTTTGGAACCTGTAGGAATTTGGCCTTTTTTAATAATTTCTTCAGAATGTACACATAGAATTGGAATTGATGGGTCAAAAGGTATGAATAGTTTTAGTTCTTTGGCCATAGTATCATCTCTCCAGAAAGGTCAGATCCATTCACAATTAGCAATACATCAATGTACCAATCCTCCCACAAGCTCACCAACACTGATTATTTTTTTCCCATCTTGGCCAATCTGATAGCTGTGATACCTCATTGTTGCTTTAATTTGCATTTCTCTAATCAAAAAAGATTTGGAGCATTTTTTCATGTGATTAGATAGATAGATAGACAGATAGACAGACAGACAGACAGACAGACAGACAGACAGATAGATAGATAGATAGACAGATTTAATTTATTTCTTCATTTGAAGACTGTCTGTTCATATCCTTTGACCATTTATAAATTGGGGAATTAGAACAATTTTTCATAGCATCCAGTATACTTTGAACATTTATAAAATAATACCAATGCTATACATTTCAGTTCTAGATTATAATATTTGTTCTTCCCAGAATATTGCTATTTAAAAGTTGTGCTTACTGTTTAAAGTTTTAAGAAATAGCTTTGGTATTAGAAAGATAGTTGTGTCAAATTCTCTGGAAAAGGAGTTCTAGCTTTGACTTTACCAGTTGCTAATTCTGTGTTCAGGCAAGCAAGTCACATAACGTCTTTATTTTTTAATAACTTTTAACATTTTTAAAAATTTTGAGTCCTAAATTTTCTCTTCCCATTTCCTCCCCCAGTCATTGAGAAGGTAAGCAATATGATAACCAAGTGAAGTCATATAAAATGAGAAGACATACAGTATGATAAGGAATTTGAAGTCGTGAAAAATATGTCTGTATCAGTCATATTTCAAAAAGAAAGAAAGAGTTAAAAAATAAAATGTTTTAATATGCTCTCAGAATTCAATAGTTTTTTGGAAGTAGATAGTGTTTTTCTTTACAAGATTTCAGAATTATCAAATTGCATAGATCATTAATCAGAGTAGCTAAATCTTCAACAATTAATCTTCATACAACATTACTAATACTCTGTATAATATTTTCCTGGTTCTGCTCACTTCACTTTGCATTAGTTCACAAAGATTTTTCTGAACATATTCTCTTTATCATTTTTATAGCATAATAGTTTTCCACCACAATAATATAGCACAACTTGTTGAGCCATTTCCTCTTGACGAGCACACTCTCTATTTCTAATTTTTGCCACCATGAAAAGCTAAAGAACATTTTGCACATATATATCCTTTTCCTTTTTATTTCTTGACTTTAGTATTTGGTTTCTTTATCTGAAAATCAAGTAGATTTGTATCTATAATCTATCTCTTCCAGCAATGAAATTTATGACATCACTTTTTACTTACTTGATTCAATAGTTCTTACAACATCAAAATATGAAAAGTAAATCTTCACTCCCCCATCTCCCCCTGCTCCCCATTTCAGTGGCAAAATATCAAGAAGTTCAAACAGCAAGAACTGGAGGATTTTACTCTTCGCCTGACTTTCAGCTTTTGTTAACTAGTATGAATGACTTAATTAGAAGGGAAAACAATACCTGTATTAACTACTTTTTCTTTTGCATTAAGTGACTATATTTTTAGAATCTATTTCAGATGAGGATTTCTGTCCTAAGATTTGACAAATATGGATGGGTGGTGAAAGGGGGTAGAGAGAAGTAGGGTGATTTTGCTCAGTACCCTTCATTTAAGTTTAGTTCATGTGTATATCTTGACATCACATTCCTCACATCATGATCCTCTTTCACAATGAAGGACAAACAACAATTAATCTACATACTACTAAATATAAAGCACTATATTCCAAAATAACTTAACCTAAATACTCTTCAGAGAACAACTCTACTTAGTAGACTGATAAATACTTTACTACCAGTTTTCCAAAATTAACCCCACCAAAAAATTTATACATATAGCACTTTTAAGTTTAATCTGCATTATGAACATTTTCTCCATCAATTTCTTAAGTCCAATCACAAAAACTATATAAGCTATGATTTGTAACATATATCAATTTTCAAGGTTTAAATCTTTACACTGAAAATTAAATAATCCTGATTGTTTTAATAATCTTACCTAACTTATTAATTAAATAATCAATCAGAGGAATTGGGTTCAAATAGCACCTCTGCTTTTTATTACCTTGTGCAACATTAGGAAAGTCATTTGATCCCACTGGCATCACTTTCCTTATCTGTTAAGGGGGGTGGGGAGCACCTTGTAAAACCTCTGAGAAACATTACAACTCTTCCTTTACATTCTTCAGATCTTGTAATATATCCTTTGTTATACAATGAAAGGCTGGGCAATGCTTCACAATTCAAATTTGGTCATGGAGAGCTGTATTATATGCAGCCATACCTTAGTGTGCAAGGCCATAGTTTTCTTTTTTTAATAAAACAACTTTTTATTTCACAAGCACAAAGGCTCAAAACTTTGTGATAAGAATTCATCATTTGGCAAAAATTACTGAAGCCTTATTTGAAGTCATATCTTCCTAACTACCTCATGGAAAAGGCATTTACTTCTCAAAAAACAAGCAAGAAAGATTCATCATGTACATTGACAATTTTTAAATAATTAACACTGCAATTTATAACTACTGACCATATTTTCAATTCTTAATTACAACATGAGATGTTTTCTTTTCTTCATTTCAGTTATTGTTTCATAAAGGACTTAAGTATTATTTGGTAGATTTGTTTTTGCTTTATGAGGGGACAAGATATATATTCCCTCATACTCCTTCTTAGGCAAGTCATATCTCAGGAACTTATTTTTTTAATCTGTAAAAATGAGAGATCTGAGTTTCATTGGTACTTCTGTAATAAGGATTTTTTTTTAAATTTCTGGGATTTTTCTATAATCAACAGAGCATTCAACAAAGTTCTATTTTTCCCCCTCAACAGTTCAGTTGTAGGTAAATCATAGCATCTGAATTCAGAAAAAACATGAAGCTGCTTTTAACTGTAACTAACCTCCAGAATTCCATTAAACAAGGAAAATGGAAATTTAGAGGAGCAGAATAACAACCACCCAGGCACTGGTCCAGTCACCATATTACAATGAGATTAATTTCCCTGACCACCACTATGTGCAAGTTAAAACCCCCTTTCCCCCTATTGGGAAGGAATAGATAGAAATCATTTGGCCATATGCATCATGTGCAGTTTAGGTCCTGGTTCCACAGTTGCCAAGATGAAAGAGAATAAGTATCTATTTCATCTTCCTAAATCAATCCCTGTCCCTGTCATGACAATATTTTAGCATATGTTGCAAGAAACATCCTCTCCTACATTTCATCTTTGGGCAAATTTATACTCAATATAATAAGATGTTATAAATAAAATAAGCTGAGGAAAATTAATCAATTCTGCACCTGGCCTCTGCTCAGCCATCTTAAAGAGATGACCCTTGGAGTTCCAAGAAACCAGTAAAAAGGTAGTCATAATGTTCAGAACTTAATCCCTGGAGATGGAAGAGGTTATACACGTATGTCAGAGGGGAAATGATATGCCTTGGCCTTATTTATGCTGCTACCTAGGGATTAGAGAGGAGAAAGTTTAATAAAATAAATTACTTCCTAGTTTTCTTTGGAGCAAGCATAGCACACTCTGGGAGGTAGGGTAAATGAGGAGAGGACATGCCTTTGGTGTGAAATTCTGAAAGAAACTAATCCCATCCCTTTCCAATTAGAGTGGTAGCTTGGATTATGTAAGGCAATATTAAAGGCCAAAAAAATCCATTACATATGGAGAAAGAACATGTGGATTTGAATTTTGATTCTATTTGACAATGAACACTTTTTTTTTAGTCTCTGAGTCTGAGTTTTCTCATCTTATATTTGATTTCTTTGACCTTCAGTTTACCTACTTTTTTGAATGGTCAATAGCAGTAGAACAGAGAACCCCTGCAATATAAATTAATACTAACTAGTGCTCCACAAATCTGAGACTGGTCTAAACTGGAAACTGCAGAAAAGGTTGTGCTGCCTCACCATGAGCAATGAAAAATTCATGCACCTTGAAATAGGCAGCCAAATTGTCCCTTCTGCCTCCCAGCAGATAAGCCTTGCCTAGTGTACAATCAGCTCTAGTAGGAGAAAGGAAATTCACTGACCCCACTGAGCAACTTGTGATAGGACTTCAACATTAAAATACCAGATGGATTGAAAGTGACAGACCTAATAAGCAACTTCCAGAATCTGCATGAAACCTAATTGCAGAAAATCCTCAGTGCAGCTGCTTCTATTTGCCTCTCCAAATCCTTAAGCCAAACAACCTAGATCAGACAACCTCACCATGCTCCTGTACTTCTCAAATCATCTTTAATGTTTAGTTAGATTTTTCTATCAGCCAGGTTACTAGGAAATCATTCAGAAAAGATTCTCATTTCTCATTAGGGAAAAATGGAGATAAAGGAAGTTGGTATTAGTTGGCATTTGGGGTTAATCTTTTTTTTAAATTTGTTTCAAGATTTCCTTCCTCTCCTCAGAATACCACAAAGAATGGAAACTCAACTCATCTTCTATCAATGACATAATGATAAATGACCTTAGTGCCTGACAGATGTATAATTAAATAAAGCAATCGTTTTTACATTAACTAAGTTTGCAGGTTCAAATAGTTATACTTTGGTTGCTATTTACTTCTAGTTATGTTTTTGTTTGACTATTTTGTTTTCATGTGAAGAGGAAGGAACTTCTAAGAACAGGAGAGAAAAACTTTCACCAGAGAATTGTGTAATAGAGAAGATGGGAAGCAGGGTGACAGCTGGGCAATATTAGTAGGCTGATGGTATTCTGAGGGTACCAGGGAAAAATCAGGAAGGCCTCTGGCATATTGAGAAGCACTCCCTATATTGAACCCAGGAGAAGATGTAGAAAGGGAAGCACAGGGTGAGCAGATATTGCTGGACTGTGCTTTGATTCATAGAATTTAATTTTTACAAGGTCACAAATCCCATGGAAGATTTAGATTTCAATAGTTAATACTAAATGTTGACTTTTCTGATAAAACAACTGATGTACAGAAGAATCACAAAGTTAATTTGAGGTGACAGAAGTCAACTAAGTGGTTGTATTCCCCAAGAAGCAAACTACATGACCAAGGACCTGCAATGCCATACTCATACCTTCCTACAGTGCAATATCTACTCTGCTCTTTGTGAGGATCACTCGTCACCATTTAGAAATCCCTCCATTACTTGAAAGATCATTCTTTAAGCATTTAACTACTTACTAAGTCCCAGAAACTGTGTTAAGTCCTGTAAGAATACGAAGAAAGACAAAAACTATGCCCTCTCCCTTCAAGGAACCCACTTTTATGGGGAGACAACATGCAAACAGCTATGTATATACATGTTTTATAAATTGCAGCTTTCAGCTATTTTTTGCATTTATGTCCCAGCCCATCAGGGCAAGAGTTTCTGCATTACCAGGTGAGGTTTCTAAAAATGTGCTCTCCTGACTCAGATTCTGTGGTTTCCCTGGGAAAGACATTATTCTCACCTTAATAATAATTTCCTTTATTGTTAACCTATTAGACTATTCCTGGTTGTGGCTTCATTTTAGCAATAGGGGATGTGATCCCTTTGGATACATATTTCATCTTAATATTCACCTCCTATTCATAAGCCTATGAGGGCCTTTAGCCTGAATGAAAATTATACATCTTTACTGATGGAAAATCATCTGTTAATGTCTGATTCAGCAAGGCAATGGCTTTTAGCCCCTGGTACAACTACCTACTGTGAAAATAAGACTTGATATTTCTTCATGTACAATGTCCTATTTCAATAAGCCAATGGCATTGAGGGAAAAAAAGGACTGAAGGAGGCAAGTTGGGAAGAGATAGCCATATAAATATTAATACATTTGAACATGACATAATTTTTGTTAAATTTAAGATTATTAGAGATCAAAATTTTATAAAGCTAAGACTATAAGTAAAAGTTCTCTCAACTAGACTAGAAACTACATGAAGGTAGGAGTCAGGTTTATCTTCCTTTATATACCTACCCTTATAAGAGCTAGAAAAGTACTTTGTCTAAAATAAATGATTATTAAAGTTTGCTGGATTGCAATATTAATATGGCAGTTACCATCTTATGTTAGATTGCAATTATGATTCAATATCATCTTTCAGGAGGTTAATAACTTCCTAGAGGCAAAAGCACTGTATCATCCTTCTATCTCTTCCTCTAAAGTACCTCGCAGTTCTTCAATCAGTATTTACTAATAGAACTAGGGACTAGACCTGTGATCTCACCCATATATGAAAATCCCCAGCTGAGGGCACTCCACCTACCCACACAGGTCAGCAGCCTCTCTGCAATTTATAGAAAAAGACAATTCCCTGAGACATTGAAAGGTTAAGGGACTTGTCCAGGGTCACTTGACCAGCTGTCGGCAAGTTTTGGATTTTAAGCCAGGTGTTCCTGACTACAAGGCCAATTCTCTCAATATGCTTTTGAGCTACTTCTAATTTGACAGAGCAATGGACTAAATGAAAAAGTGATGCCAAATTCCTTTGGCAACTTAAGAAACTGAACAAGCTAGCTAAATTTCTCTTTTTTTTAGTCATTCAAACAATCTTTTATTAAATTCCCTCCTTCCCCAAAGATAAAATAAAATTTGCGATTTCTTAAATATAATTGAAATATATTAAGAAGATTTCAAGGTCCTGGGAACTGGATACCAGATATTCTCTCCATTCCGAACCTCTTTTAATTATATACACATAGGAATACATGTACAAACAGTAAATAGTCAATTGATGATTGGCAGCATTTTCAAAGGTGGAAATTTGGTTTAGGGACAAGGATTATCCTAATTCCTGCTTCATAATAGCAGAAAGGGATGATCCCTCAGCTAAAGAATTGTACATTTAATGTGAGATATACTTTCTGAAGAGTCCACACTGATAAACCTTGGAGAACTCTTAACCAGATTAATTAATTAAAAACATTTTACTCTCTGATGCTTTGGAAATCTCTGCTTTCCTATTAAATCACTGTAGCCTCTTTAGTTGCTCTTTTGAAATCCCTTTGCATCAGAGATTTGTAATACGAACTATTATGTCTAATAGGTAATCAGAGAGCAACTCTGACTTCTGTCTTTGCTGTAAAAGAAATATCCCCCCAAGACACTTAAGATTTTTTGCTTTCCTTCATATGAGGTACCCTGGTCCCTTCAAGTTGGGCCCTGGGGATTAATGAGACTGCCCAGAGAGAAAGGACCATCAGATGACATATTATCCCATTTTAGCAAGCTTCTATATCAAATATGTAACAATAATTCTAATTCCACAAACATTAATTAAATTCATGCTATGGGTCAAGCATTGTGCCAACTATTAGGGATACAATGATGAAAAAAAATGTTATTACCTGATCTCAAGGATCTTATGGTATAAGTGATGAAGGAAGAAAGAGAACAATCTAAGCAATTATGATTGAAGTTAAAATTATAAAATAGACAAAGACTCAAAGTAGCATTTAAAAATTGAGGAGGGCTGAAGGGATGAATGGAGAAAAACATTTTCAGAAGAGAAGGATCAAATACCTCATGCAGATGGCAAAATTTGAATTGTTTAATATAACTTTGAAAAAGTAAGTTTATATATTTAAAATTGGAGCAAAGAAATACCATGTGCTTACCCTGAATTATTCACGTGACAAATCCTGAAGTTAAACTCCTTATTTTTCCACAAATAAGCAGTGTTTTTTAAGAGTTTATATCACAATAGCAATTATTTTTATCATTGATGCAAAAGAAAAATTTGATTCAAAAGGGCTATCCAATGACATAACAAAGGTGTGGTCATCAAAGTCTTTTCCTAAAGTTATAAATTTGAAGAACCCAATTGTTTTAGCATTTGTGTCTATGATCACATCAGTGACCCCCTCAGTGTTAGTAACCATACTGTGGAAATTGCTCTCACTTCCACCTGGCTCAGAGTAGCAACAAATACAGGCTTGTTCCAGAATATATTTTCCCCCCTCAACAGTATAGATACCTCTCAATACCTATATTATACTTATTTCCCTGCTTGCCTCACACTTCCACAAACTTTTGGCTCCACTGAACTTAACTAGCCTTCTTCTTGCCCTCAACTCCATTTACCCCATATGCAAAAATTGATAACAATGGTTCAGACTGAAGATTCCTTTTCTACTTTAAGGTACAGGCATCTATACTGAGCCTATTACAAAAATTGCGTTCACAACATATGAAGTTTTTGTTGTTGTTGTTGTTTTAGGTTTTTATAAGGCAAACGGGGTTAAGTGTCTTGCCCAAGGCCACACGGCTAGGTAAGTGTCTGAGACCAGATTTGAACCCAGGTACTCCTGACTCCAGGGCCGGTGCTTTATCCACTACGCCACCTAGCCGCCTACCATATTAAGTTTTTAAAAGTCATAAAAGCAAATATATTTATCTCGTGGAATTCATTCTTGTTCATCTGGGATAGGAAAAATTAGGATATCATAGTATAAGGATGAAAGTAACTCAGAAACTTCTTTTTAGCTTAAAGTTTCAAAGTCTTATCAGAGTTCTATATGTTAAATGAAAAGAAATGGTTGCTTAATATTTAATGTCCAAGGCAAAATCTAAAAAGTCCTATATGGGTTATAAGCCATATAAGTTATCGAGAGTAGACCATCTTACAAAACTTTCCATTAAAAAATTAGTATTTGAACTTCATCCTCCTGCAATCTCTTGTATATTATATATTGTCCTTGAACAAATAGAAAAAAAGAATATAAACAAAGCCTGGCTTTATCCTATTGCTAGCATACTTCCCACATACCATCACCCATTTTAAACACCCTAAAGCCATCCATTCCTGATGGTTGAAAATCTGACAGGTTCATTCATATTCTTTGCCAAGCTCACACAACCCCGGAGGGCTTTAGAACATCTTATCCCTAGTTCCTCAGGGAATTTATGCAAATATAAAGTTCTCTACTTCAAAGATTCAGGTCTGATAGGTGTTGAAACTCAGGTTTGAGCAGCAAGAATGGAGAAGTTTGTGTAAAGAAATGAGCCTAGACTGTCACTGCTAGTAGCAAGTATTAAGTCACTTGCTGTTGTGGACAATCTGAATTTTAAAAGCTCTTGGTTAGATTATAGTGTTCTTGCTAGGAGTAGCTATTTCTGACTGGCTAATATATTCTTTTGATAATCAATAAAAAAAGTATGTATAGAATGCCTACCCTGAGCTTAGCCCTTGGAATATTAAGGTGCTAAAGGGAAGAGAGAAGAAGCATAAGAAATAATAAAAGAAAACTAACTCACAAGAATCAACAATAAAAACATGAAAGACAGAGCATTGCTTTAAAAAAAAACACCCAAAACTTTAACTTATAGAAGTTCCAAAGAGCAAAAAACAAAGAAGTTCTGGAATAGGGTTATGGGAGGGGAAGAATGGATTCATAAATGACAGATAAGATAGATCTTGAAAGGCAGGTAGAATTTGGAAAGGGAGAAGGGATGGCATTAGGCAAGGAAGAAAAGTAACAGCAAAGATTATTCATGGAATTGAGGACATTATATTTAGAGGAAAATGGACAGGCTAGCCCATGAGGTAGGTATAAGTTGGGCAAATGAGAGATGTCCTTTGAGTTCCTGGGCAAAAAAAAAAAATATTAGATGCCTATTTAACTTCTTTTAAAACTGAGTTGAGAGATCAAGAATCATGAATTATAATGCTGAGGCAATTAAATGGTTCTGTTAAACTTGATACAAATTATTGAATAGCCTGTGCCTCAGTTTCTTTTGCTATTAAGTAAGAATGGTTCAATTGAGCAGAATAGGACACTGGAAAGAGAGAGGAGCTAGAGTTTGAATGAAATCATTCTATTAAACTGTCAATGGGATACTGGGCAAGTTACATCTCTGGCCCCAGTTTTCTCATCTGTGAAATGAGATTTGACTAGATGATCACAAAAGGCCCTTAAACTCTAAGATCCTACTGCAGGTAACTGGCAGAGTTATCAGATGTTTTTGTTTTGTTTTTGTTTTTCCAAAGTCTTCTTTTTTATATATTTGTTTTTGCAAGGGAATGGAGTTAAGTGACTTGCCCAAAGTCACACAGTAGGTAATTATTAAGTGTCTGAAGTCACATTTGAACTCAGATCCTCCTGACTTCAGGGCTGGTGCTCTATCCACTGCACTACCTCACGGCCCCTCAAAGTATTGTTAATAAAAATTTAAGATATCACTCTTAAAGAACTGAAACAGTTTATATAAATGTGTAAAAACTGTAGGAATCATTAAAATTTTTAACCTGTGTTCATTTTTAGCTGAAAAGAAAGCTCAATCAATTCTAGAATGTAGTTACTACAAAGTAAAGACAAAGACCATTGTGCCACAGAGAGCTCTGCAGCCTACAGGAAAGGTTACAAAGCAATGATTTCTGCTCACATTCTAGAACCATCTTTTACAAGTTCCTCAGAGATGACATGTGGCCTCAATGAATCACAGGATTACCTCAAATACCATATTCTGCCATTTGAGTCCTCAATTGGAATCATTTAATGTGTTTAATTACTAAATTAAAGGTTTTCTCTTTAACTAAAGTCATAATACTTCTCCTACAATTTTTAAGTTGAAAGTTGATACTTTAGGGAAAAACAAATTTGGCATCTTAGAATAATAACTCTAGAATTAAAAGGAACCATAGAAACCAACTAAACTAGTCGAACCCCTTTAATTTACAAAGGAAGAAACTGAGGATTTGTTTATCCAAAGTTATAAAGAGAGTAACATCAAAGATAGGATTTGACCTCAGTCTTCTGACTCCAGGAACTATGTTTTTGTTTGTTTTTTTCTTCTTGTTATTATTTTCTACCTGGAAGAAAAATTGGAAATAGTATTCCTTAAGAACTAGAGGACTGGCCTTAGAGTATAGAAGAATTGGATTCAAGTTCTTCCTCTCACACATAGTGTCCCCAGGCAACTTTGTCAGAATTAAAATGACCTGAAAGTTGCTAAACTCCTTCTTAAGAGGGAATAGTCTTATGCAGATGAAATCAGAGCTCTAAAGTAACTTCGAATCTCCAGTCCCAGCAATACCCCAAGTATTCCTGAGTTTATCCATGCAATGATTATTTTGCATTTAAACCTCCCTGTCCCAGTAGGTCAAAGAGATCTGCTAACAAGACATAAAGAACTTCCTTGAAGAGAGAAGAATAGATAAAATAATGATTCCCACAGGAATGATTTGCCTATCTCCAGACATCCCTTGAAAATAAGAGCTCATGAGTCTATTGGAAGAAAAATTAATATAAGAACCTGTCTTTTCAGAGAATGATAGTATCTGCACCAAAAATAATTGTAAAGAGGCAAAATTAATCAGAAAGGTAAGGTAGAACAAAATCCTAGTTATTTCTATTTAGAATTATTATTATTATTATTAATATTGTTAACTACAAATATGAAAACAATACTTGAAGAGAAAATGTTTACCTGTATCAGTGAAGACAGTTTGACTGTCAAGGAGTTCCTTCATAGAATCACAGGTCTTATCCCTATTCTTGTCACCAATATTAAAGCACAATGACAAATGGTGAAAACAATAACAGTAATAGTAATGAAATCAATCTTTGAAGGGTTTTTTTCCCCTTTTAGTGAAGGTCTTTAGCCCGAATGACTTTTTATTACAAATGGATTTCATTTAATCACTGAAATTTGTCACATATTGATAAGATACGAACTTAAAAATACATCTTCATCTCCCATCATCTGTTGGAATGTTTGCTCTTTTATCTTGAAACTCTAATTAATCTTGCCATGAATATAGAATAGCTTTTGCTGGCCCAATGCAAACAGAATAATCAAAAGTTTCATATAAGTTTATTATTTAACTCTGAATACAATATTAGCTTGTCATCTCGATATTTTTGATAAGAGCATATGTGAATTTTGACACCAAGGAAGTTTCCAATATACTTCTGCTATTTTAAAAAACGCCAAATGTAAAATACATAAATGTGTTTCTAAATTGCTACTGTTTATTTTAAGAAATAAAACATTCATCATCTTAAAATTCTGTACTTCTGTACAGACTGATTGCTATGTAGTGAGGGTGGGTGAGGGTAGCAGCCAATTACAGTCAATTCTGTGGCATAGATAAACTAACTGCAGCTGGCTTTAGTTCTGTTTCTGCAGAATCCATAGTGGGATTCAGAATTCACTCAACACTGGCTTTTCTCATTTTTCTGGCAATGGACTTGTGGGCTTAATTGCCCTCAGGAGGCCAATATAACTTACATCCATAGATCCGAACTTACCTTTTCCTCTGATGGAGAGTGATTGAGAAGGAGAAAGAAAATGGCAGAACTTAAATATCTATTATCATAAATAAGGTTAAAATCAGCTTAGAACTGTGCTCCCCTGTTTTCTTCACCTCAGAAGTCTCCATTAGAGTAAGGTCTCCTGATAACAAGCACAATGTAAAGTAGATCTCTAGTCATCACAATAGCTACTAGAGGTTCTGCCTGGCCTTGGGTATTCACTCAAATAAAGCCTTTATCAGGACTATCTATCCTCAGGACTCACATCTCCTTAGTATTACCAGAGTACGATATCAAGTCCCTGCTGTCCCCATTACCTTTACAATGCCTGACATGTCACCATTAGAGATTAATTATGTCTTTAAGCCTTTCCCCATCTAGGCAACTCTTTTAAAGAATCAAATACTTCTGAGAGAGGAGTATTTTAATCAAGTCACAAATAGTTTCGCATGGATTAGGTTATGGATGCATTTGGAACAATATTAACAGAAACAGAATACCACTATTTAATCTCAATTCTTTATTGTTTTCAATTGCAGAGTATTAATCCTCAAACTAGAAAGAGTAGAATAAATGTATTTTAGTAGGGATATAGTCAAGGATAAGTGTGAACTAGTAAGGGTGATTAACTATTTAAAATCATTTCAGATTTCCAAGGCCAGAGAAATTACATTATAGGGTATCACAGATAAGAACAAGGAACCAGTTTCAGAGAAATTTAAGAACTATGGAAAATGGAAAAGATGTCAGAAAATTGAAAATGAGCAGATGTTATTCTGAATTGGTGGGGGGGAGGAAAATTCTGAGCCACAAACTTGACATTGCTGTGCAAATTCTAAGATAGATTATTAAATAGATTGCTTGTGAGAACTAGAAAAGAAAAATAATAAACACTATGAACCATCATGGGTTCACTAAAAATAAATTATTGCATAATATCATTTCTTTATGTGAAAGTATCATCAGACTTCTAGATGGAATGTCAAATGCAATGTTTTTGATTTCAGAAGAGATTTGATAAAGTGTGAGTGTATGTATGTAGATGATAGTTGTGTTCATACAGGAGAAGGTTTAAACCTATTTTGTCCAATTCAAGAGGGCAGACCTGGAGCAATGTGTTTCACCAAGACACATTTGCCTGTTTTGTACAGAAAAATTTCCTTATAGTTAGAATTATCCAGAAGTGATACTTTGAGAGGGGGACAAGCATATATAGCAAGTATATGAATGATATATGATAGAAAACTATGGGCCTGAGAAATTTAGCAACTGAGATTTTTAATTCACTGTACCTAGTAATCTTAATTTCTGATCAGTTTTAGTTCATAACCTATAATAAAGTCAGATGATTTCATAGTTAATTGGTTGATCAAATCCAGAAAGTAATGGTAAATGGCACTGAGTACATTTAGTAAGTAGGCATGTATAATGATGTACTGCAATGTTTGTCCTTGACCTTTTCCTGTTCAAAACTTCTGTCAGTGATTTAGATGAATGATAGGGTAATCATATTTCTAGATTGCACAAAACTAGAAGAGATAATTATCATCCAAAATAATTGAATTTGTTTCCAAAATATCTCTATGGATGGAATATTATTTTCCATTAAATATCAGGACAAGTTTCAAAAAAAAGTCAACTTTAAAAAAATAGAGAGGAGAAAAATAGATTTGGTTATGGCAAAAAGATTCCAGGTCTTTCGTTAAGCTCAAGAGGAAAGTCCCTAAAATGAAATCTTATGCTGCATTGATAGATGTATAGCATTAAAAACAAAGGAGACAATCATCTTAATATATTCCTTACAGATCAGCCTACAGCTGGAGTATTGTATTCCATTCTGGCATCATACTTTAAGAAGAACATTGCCAAACTGGAAAGCATACTTAGAATGTACACCAAGTGGTTGAGCCTAGAGACCATGTCATATTAAAAAAGCCTGGAAGAATTGAGATGTTTACTTTGGAAAAGAAGAGACTTAAAGGGGAAATGGAAGCATGTAATCTCTAGAGATAGAAGAGATTCGAGGCTATGTCCAAATAGTACTTAAATAATAATCCATATTACAGGATACTAATGAATGATTCTCCAGCCATTGCATGAAGATCTCTAGTAAAGGGAAATGTACCCCATCCCCCAAAATATCATTTCTGGATACGTCTAATTATTTTGAAGTTTTTCTGTTCATCATGGGCAAATATGTCCCTGTGAAACACATTGCTCTAGTTCTACCTTCATGGGCAAGACAAAACAAGTTTAATCCTTTTCCTACATGAATACAGCTATCATTTACATAAACACACACACACACACACACACACAAACGGAAGCAAACAAGTCCCAACTAATATGTCATCTAGATTAATATGTCTATTTCCAGCCTTTAATCCCCATAAGACATGATCTCAAGGTCTTGTTACCATTAAGGTTTCACTTCTGTGGGAACTGATTTTTATCAATGTCCTTCCCAACTATGTAGTGTCCAAAACTAAATGCAATATGCAATATTCCAATTGTGGCTTAAGAGAGGTATTGCCTTCCTGGTCCTAGTTGCTATGTCTGTCTTTTTGTTTTGTTTTGCAAGGCAATGGGGTTAAGTGACTTGCCCAAGGTCACACAGCTAGGTAATTATTAAGTGTCTGAGGCCAGATGTGAAATCAGGTACTCCTGACTCCGGGGCTTGTACTCTATCCACTATACCACCTACCACCACCACCACCACCCCTACCCCCACTGCTATGTCTATCTTAGAGAAGACTAAGATCACATAATCTAAAGTCAATTCATAGCATGTCAACTCAATGTGTTATAGGTAAAAGATCACTAAATTTAGAAAAACGATACTTTGGTTCTAATATTGGTTATGATCCCTTCTATCTGTGTGCCCTTGTGCAAGTCACTTAAACTCTTTACCTCAGTTTTCCCATCTGTAACATAGCTAAACTAGCTAGTTTCTAAATTCTATCTCATGTCGAAACCCATTGTCTGTATTTGACTTGGCATTGTACTAAAAACTTTCCAAGTATTATCTCATTTGATTCTCCCAATAACTCTGTGAGGGGAAATGCTGTCTCCATCTTATGGTTGAGGAAACTGAGGCAAACAGACACTAAGTGACTTGCTTTAGGCTCATACAGCTAGTAAGTCTAAGGCTGTATTCAAATTCAGATCCCCTGAATCCATGTTCATTATTCTGTAAAACTATTGTGTCATTTAGTTACAGAGTGTGATTGCATTAAAGCTCTAAAATCTTGCCCCAAAAACCTTTAAGAGATTTTGAAATGATTCTATTGTGACTAGCTTGATTTGGGCAAAGCACTTAACCCGTTTCAGTCTTAGTTTCCTAGCCTATAAAGAGAGATAATAAAAGAACCTACTTCTTATTTTTGTTGTGAGGATCAAATGAGATTAAATATGTAAAGTTCTTTGTAAAAATTAAAACTATATAAATATGAAAAATATTATTAGCTAGTATGTAGTTACATAAGAGAGTATTAGACCTTATCCAGAGATGATACATAGTCTTTATTTTGAGGATACTATGCTAGAATATTTGTTTGCTTGTTTTAAGTAGTATTTTCCTTTCCCCAATTAATCCTTTCTCAGACCTGGGATTTACATGCTTCTCATATAAATGCTTTGGTTTTTCTAGTCTAACTGTGCTTTGTAATAATTAAAAACATAAGGAGCTATGACATCATTTCCAGGTCTGGGGTCAATCTCCAACTTCACAATTTTGGGGGTTGGCCTCTACCTGTGCTGGACTAGAGATCAGAATTCCACTGTTTGAGTCCTTGCTCTAGCACCATTTCTGTTCCCTGGGAAGGTGATAATCTCTTTGTAAAATAGAAATCATAAATTTAGAGCTGGGAGGAACCTCAAACAACAATCAAGACCTCATCTTACAGATGAGGAGACTAAGACAAAAAATCATTTATGTGACTGGGTAAGGGTCACATGGTTAATCTGTTCTAATACAAGATTTGAATTGTTCTTCCTAACTCCAGCACTTGCCATGCCAAATTGATAAGGTTACATTGAGGGAACAAATGAAATAAAATATGCCAAGTGTTTTATCTTAAATCTTAATCACAAATCTTAAATCACTAAACAAATATCAATCATTATTAATAGTAATAATAATAATGAGCTAGTATTGGCATAACACTCTAAAGTTTCCAGAGAACTCTCCAGATAATATCTCTTTTGTTCCTCACAACAACTCTGGGAAATGGGTGCCATTAATATTTTCATTTTATGGATAAAGCAAGTGAAGCAGGCAAGTTACCTGAGATTCACACAGTTAGCAAGTATCTAAGGATTAGATCTGAGCTCATATTGTTCTAACTCAGGTCTAGTATTCACCACCCAGCAGCTATTTTATTATCATTGTTGTTGCTATCCTTGCTATTGTCATTTCTTACTAAAAGACTGGAGTTTAGATGACAAGTATTACTTTATCATAATATTTGAAAACTGGCATTCTTTGGGCATGTTGTAGCCTGTTCTTACTCCAACATTAAGCTAGTGCATCTATGAATTCTGAGAAAAAAATTTAGATTGCTAGTACGAAAGATAATCACTTATAAAGGGGAAAATGTAGGTAAACTTCTCCCATAAGGGGAGGAAGGTAGACTTTCCAAAATAATAACGATAATAAACACATCAAATGATAATAATAATAAATTAATGAATGAATAAGTTTATATGAGAACCTGGAAGTCAAGTCACTTAACTCATTGCCCTGCAAAAAAAAAAATACTACCTTTACATATGTGAAAAAAACATGACACTCCAGAAACCTCTCTTCTCTGTCTGCCACTCCCCTATAGGTTTTGTCTTCTACTATTAGAATATGAGTTCCTTCAGCACAAGGCTTCTGTCACTTTTATAATTGTTCTTTCCAATAGATTCTTATCAAGATGCTTGTTTGATCTATTCAACCCTTGCAATAATTAACTCAAGAGTAATGCAAAGTGTATGCTTTTTGGGGGGAGGGGGAGGAGGGAACAGTGGCAAAGTAAACAAAGCATAACCTGAACATTGTAAAATACAAATAAAAATTTTTTAAAAAACATTTGAAACAATGAATAGGGAATATAAGTTTTCTGATGAGTAGAAAGAAAAAAATGGCATTAAGAATACTGGAGTTTTTAACATCTATTTTACTTCAAACTTCACAATTAAAGAGTTAGCTAACATCAGCATTATAACATAAATCTAAGTAGAAAACTCTCACACAAAGACTCAAACAGAAACCAGATTCACAGTGACCCAGTCAAACTAGATTGTTTCCAATCAGGACATAATAAGATCCTCTACAGGGATCAAAGAACTACCTGATGAAATTCCACTGTGTTAATGATTTTATTCAAGGACTGACATAATTCCAGATAACTTAGAGAAAATGGTAAATGCAGGAGATAGCAAAAAATAGGGTTACTGACAGAAAACTTGCAATCTTGGAAATGGGGCTTTGTTATGGGCATAAGCATTACACTGGGAAAGGCCCAGGTCATTTACAGTATCCCTAGATGTCAGGCATCTGTCTTGTCACTGGATTTTGATAACTCCAGACATGAGAGTGAGATTGATAGTTCTGTCTCACTTAAATCCAACTCATGTGCAAGTCAAGATAACACTCTTGTTATGCCATTGATATTGGTCTCCTTCAAACACCAACACTAACCAACAACAATAAGCTTATACTTGTAGGCAAGTTGAAAATTTAGGGAGTCATCTTCCAACCAGCAGTCAGAAAAATAGTACACACCTATATGTTTGCATGCATATAGGTATTACATATGTAGATATATATTTTTATATATTGCTTTTCATTTAGTTTACAAAGCCCTTTTCTAATAGCATTCCTTGGAGATAGGTAATGCAGATATGTTATTTTCATTTTAACAATGAACAGATTGACAACCTCAGAAAAGTTAAATAATTTGTCAACAATTATATATTTAGCAAGTGTCAAAACTGAGATTCAAACTCCTCAAATTAAGTGCCCTTTTCTAGGTCACATAGTCAATCAGAATTACAGAGAATTAGAGTTGAGAGCTCTTGGTAGGAGTGTCCAATCTTTTATTCTTCTGGACTGTATTGCCTAACAAAAGGGCCCTTGATAGGTTTTTGTGGTACAATGAAGGTTGGAAACCCCTGCTCTTGGCTCTATGTGATTTCTCTCTGATCAAAGTTTTATAATATGTTACCTAGACTTCTCCTTTGCATTTATTTCATTCTTGCTTATATCATATTGATCTGTTAACATCTTTTTTATATAGTAGATAACCTTCTTGACAAAAATGATCTATGTCACAGATATCTTTTTATCTTCAGTTCCTAGTAAATGCCTTATACAGTAAATTCTGAGCAAGTGCATAAACATATAATACCTGACCTAATCAAATGTTTAGTAGATGTTTATTGACTTCCTGGGCTTTTAATAAATGTTTAAGGAATGAACATATGAATTTTCTCATCCAATGGAGTAACTATCTAATCTAGTTTTTTAATATCATGTATACATAAATATCTTTTATTGTCATTTCTTCATTTAAGTTATTTGATTAAAAGTCTGAAGATTACTGACTCTGGAGCTAGAAAAGCTGGGTCCTACCTCTGACATTTCTTATTCATATGTTTTTGGGCAAGACACACATGTGTGGTTTGGATAAGATGGTCACTGATAACTCTTCTAGTTTTTTTAATTTCTATAATCTCATGATTCAGTGAAGAATGGAGCCCCAAAGCATACTAGTTGAACACTGGATCTTTTGATCACCCAATCGATTCTTAATTTATTTAATTATTACCTAGTCTACATCTTTCCTTTTGGTCCATTAGGATATGAAATTCTGTTAAATTCTTTACTGAACTATATTAATGTGTTTCTAAAACTAAATACATGTGTTTCAGGGTACTTTCTAATCATAATAACCTTATATTTAATTTCCTCTTTCCCTATTCAAAGCATATTATAAACATCTAATTTGATTTTTTTAAAGTTGATAGACTAAGCATTATTATTACAATTTTACAACTCAGAATATTGAAGTTTTGAAAGATTAAGACTTGTCTAAGTCACCTAGATAAATATGCAATAGAATCAGGACTCATAGCCAGAGTATTCTTACTGCATACTGAGTGCTCTTTCCTTTATAACAAGGTTAATTTGGACTGACTTGTTCTTAGTGAACTCATCCTATTTTTAGTTACAAAAATTTACATCTATAAATGTTTATAACAAATTGAAAAGTGTAGTTGAAATGAGAGAGGTCAAAATGAGAGTCAAAGAGTTACCCTTTCTTAAAACAGAATAATCAGTGGAACTTTAATCTCACCAATGTGAGTCCACTATCAAATGTGAAAATAGCATTTGATGCATAAAAATCCCATTCTATACAACTCTTGCCATTCTTCTCCCTTAAATCTTCCATAAAGGGAAACTTCCTCTCTCTTAAATCTATGTGGATATCAGCAAAGCATATAGGATCACCATTGGTTTCCCTGGCATCCTCACCACAATGTCAGACCATTTTCTTAAGATTAGAGGTGTCAGACAAATGTTCCCCAGGCTGACTAGAGCCCACAACACTTTTGAGTCTGGCCTTAACCAGTTTAAAATATAATTAAAAAATATTTAACAAAATAAATTAAAATTGTAATAATACATAGATAATGTTACATTATAACAAGTTATAAAGTAGATTGTAGGTATCTTTATGTGTGGATTAGTAGATCCTATTTCTATTTGAGTTCAGTATCACTACTCAAACCACTATCCCTTAAGAAATTCTTCATTAGTATTGTCTTCCATTATGCTTACTTCCTCTCTTATGACCTTTGGACAATGGTCAACTTTAATTCTTTTGTGCCAAAACTACTTACATGTAGAAAGAAGAGTATTGGGACTGAAAAGATGGGACTTTTTCTCCAGGGAAACCCATGGAGTTATTAAAATGCTCTGAAATTTTCAGAAAGGTAATCCACTCTACTTTCAATTCACTTGTCCAATTTTAGAACTAGAAAATTGTCTTTTACATCTTTTGGTCCAATGAATATATATTAATGGGCCAACTTTATGTATTGTCTATCCAGTTGGAGATCATGGTCTAGACATTTGCCACTTTTTATCCATTTTTTTAAACAATTTCCTATGTGAGTTGCTAGGGAAATTTTTTTTGAATGTCCAAGGATTTCATTTAGGTAGTTCTATACTGTCATAATTATTTTGTGATTAGTTCAACAATATCTCCAAACAGGAGATGTTAATCATAGAGAGGGCATCTTTTATTTGTATTCTGTATTTGACATCATCCATGATATTATTTACAAAACAATAAGGAGATATTCTTTTAGAATAAAAATACTGTGGAGGGGGGGTTCATTAAATGAGGGATGAGGCAAAAAATAAAATAGAATCTTAAAAAAAAACAGAAAAGAAAACCAAAGAAAAATCCTAGGGGTCAGTCATGGTTTTTCTGGTAATTTTTAGTGTAATCTTGGGTAAGTTATTTAACTTCACTGTGCCCTGGTTTTCTCTTTATAATATAAAAGGGTGAGACTGGGTAGCATCTTCCATCTCTTCCTATGACTGTGTGAAGCATCCAAAGAAAAAGAAATGTAAGAATCTGTATTTTTAGTCTTTGGAATCTCTATGTAACTTTTAGTACACATTGCCAATGGTCTATATTTAAGATACAAATAGGTCATTAAGAATGAGAAAATGTAGTAAAAGTCTCTCAGATATACATTCACTCTCTACTATTTCCAAATATGATATCAGACTATTGTCTGAGAAACTAGAGCAAGCGCCCATAGGACTGCAATACCATTGATGAAACTTCTGCACATAGCCAGTCCTAATGGAAGTTTCCCTCAATTTTTATAGCAAAAATCAAAGTCCCTATCCTAAGATCAGAGCTGAAATCTTTGCACCTTAGGGACACTATGGACTTGCTACTATCTCTGTGAAATTGTCACTAAAAGTTTACCAATAATGAAGTCGGCAGGGTTGCCTTAAAAGATACAGTTTGAGAACTAATAGCAATTGCCACTTGCTAAAATGGAAGGTCTTGTGCATTAATATGATTGGCCGCCCTGGAACAATGAGTATTCTAAAACCCTGCCTATTACTATTTAGAACTTGCAATGGAAGGCTTTCAGTGAGCCTCATTATTACAACCCCTAATCTCAGTAGACAAACTGTTATGTGTTAATGATCAAAGCAGGTTTAGTTTCAATTGTACATGGACAAATAGAAATTGCACACAGAGGTATTTAAGACCACGTGTAGTTAAAGGAAACATGGCCCAAGTATTATTCTGCATAGACTGAGTATTTAAAGACTAAAAATAATAGCCACATTGAAAAAAGTAATTGCTAAGATACAGTTCTTTGAAAACAATGGTATACAGCACAATTACAAAATAGAAATAATTAGCTAGTAAGTCATCTAGAAGAAAATCAAGGTGTCATAGATTATATGATCTCCTAAAACAAGTCAGCAATGCTAAAACTTATTTTAATAAAGATAGGCTTTTTCTATACATTTATAAATCTGTATATTTTCAATATATTTTAGAAGTATATACAGAGAAATTTTCTTTCTATGGGAAAAATATAAAATTTTTGAAGCTATGATTTAGTATTAAAAAATAAATATAAATGATTTATGGATACTCTTTTTTGTATATCATTATCACTTTCCAAGGACTCCCTTCTCCCATAGGCCAAGCCATAAAAGTGTTCATTGGCAAAAAATATAGTTAAGTAAAACAAGAAAACAAATTAACCATGCCTAACATTGTATGCCACAGCCTACATGTCCACTGTAACAAAAGACAGGAGGCTTCTTGTTTCACCACCAGTTCTTTGAAATCAAGTCTAGTCATTACATTTATTAGAAGTCTCAAAGATATTGAATAGGATATAAGATAACATAAATGGGCAAAAAAAAGACATGGGATTAAACTACTTCATGTAATCCCTTCACTTTACAGATGGGAAATTTGAAGGTCAAAGAGATTAAGTGAACTTCCAAAGATCACAAAGGTAATAAAAGAGTGAGATGACTTTGAACTCATCTTTTCACTAAGAATTCTCTCTAAGTTCCCCTTCTGCTGTATAGCTCAGGAGATCTGGGAACTCTATCAATATGTAAATCAAGGTTTCCAGAAACTGCAAAAAAACAAAGAAAAAATGTTGAGTACACTCTTTGTTCCAAGATTTGATTAAAATAGATATGATTTTAACATTAGATTAAACATCAGATAAAGATTATTTATGTGTGTGTTTAGTGTTCATTCTTAAGGCATAGAGGCTAAATGTATATACCTGGAAGACAACATATACTTTGAAATCATAAGTTCACTTCAGGGATGTGCTAGAGATAACTCTAATCAGCTCCAACCAAATATTACATTTTTCAACATAGGTTCTTAAACCTCCAAAAAATCATCAGCAAACACATCAAATAAGGGGAATATTCATTCATTTATTCGTTATTTATTTCTAATGAAAGTGAAGGAGCAATGTTAATAATGTAAATTAAAATTAAATGTGTCCTGTGTACATTTGTTGTTAAAACATTTATCAGAGCACTTCTGTTTAAAGTATTTTGATGAAACTAAATAGAATCAAAAGAGATTTAGCTCTCACTTTAAGAAATAAGAATTGAGGGAACAGTTAGCCTTTGGAAGAGAAATTTCCCTTGCTAATGACTTTCATGAATACATAAGAGAATTCATTGAAGGGATTCAATTAAGATTATGCTCATTTCAGTTAGTAAAAGATTGAGGTAATTTCCTCTTTGTGAGTGTACCAGGTGAGTCTAATAAGGATAAACTCCTCTATAGATCAGATGCTGCTTGAGGTCAAGGGCAAAGTCTTTGTCACCTCACTTTTTAACACCTGATGAGACTGAAAATGAAAGTATTTAGCCACTGTTTCCTTTAATGATAATCACCAATGCCCTTATCCTTATTTCCACATTTTCTGTGATTACACCTTGTATTTCTTGAAGACCCTTAGTTCTTTTCTTCTTCATTCCTCCAAAGGTCTATTAGCTTACCTCTTTGTTCATCCAGTGTCCATTCTTTCCTCTCACCTCAAAGCTGATTATTACAGTAGATATAATCATCTGGATACCTTTGATAACAATGTCCTTCATCAAAAATCACTGTAATTTAGTGAGCAAAAATTGTTGAAAACTCTTTTTTATCATTTCTCCTCTATAATATTTCAATGTGACTTGAGGTCACAATAAAACTATTAGGAAAACCCCTTTAAGTGTATTACATTAGCAGCCCTTACTAAAATATTTTACAACAAAAAGCAGGAAATACACATGAGAAATATGATTTTCAAACACACTTCAAGTTTGTGTTGCAAATCAAATGACATTCTCCAATCATTCTTGTAACTATGAGTCAGTCTTCACCATACATGTATTCCTCTGGGCATCTATGCATTCTGCTGTTGAACAAAGATGCAAGAATCTAACTTAGAGTGGGGACTGAGTCCATGCTCTGTCCAGAGCATAATACTTCACAGATAACATCAAGGAAAAATCAATATTACATCTTGGTCAATATTTAGAGAACTTCCTGTTAGTATTCACATATGCCTAGATCTAAATTAAACTAATCAATTAATCGATCAATTTTTGTTATATGCCAGTGCTCAGTGCTAGTAATATATAAAAAGGCAAAAGACAGTCCCTGCCCTCAAGGAGTTTTGGGAGAAAATATGCAAACAAATATATATATATACATATATATACATATGTATATATATGTATATATATATATATATATATATATATATATATATATATATATATATAACACAAGCTATGTACAGGATAAATAGGAAATACTAATTCCTTCAGTAACAAAGAGGACTACACCAACCAAATGATAAGAAGTATGAATTGCATAATTAGAAATAATTGACAGAGGAAAGGCCCTGGAATTAAGAGGGGTTGAGCAAGGTTTTCTGTAGATAAATCAGAGTGAAAGTAAATGACCCTAATATTTTTCTTCTACTAGTTCCTATCTGTTCATTACTCAGTCAGAGCACTACTCTCTTATAGATGAAGCTAGCTAATACCTGATGTTTTTGACTAGTCCTATAATTTCATTAGTGTAATAAACTTTCAATGAAGATATTATCTTTAACAATGTAAATCAGTGACTATTCAGCAACTCATAATTTTAATGATTTGCTTAGATCTCTGAGATTTAACAATAAGTGTATAGAAATAGGCCTTGAACCCAGGCCTTGCTGACATTGAGATCAGGTCTCTCTCTCCTCTAAGCAAATCATCTTATCTTCTCTGATTAGTAAGGTAGATTGGTGCTTCCTCCATATGAACTGCCTGTCTAAAATAACAGATTTTATTCTACTGGGCAATTCCATGAAGCATGAACTTCAATTGAGTCGAGTTTTGTTGTTGATGTTGTTTTTCATATTCATGTGTCAAGGATAGAAGATGGAATATAGTGCTTTATAATTCAGAGTACCTTAATATACTCATAATCACCCTGAGAGGTAGGCAGGAGAGATTATATTCTTATTTCAAAGATGGGATAAAAGAAACTCATAATTCAGTGACCTTTATGGGGTACCAAGTTATATCACACCACCCTATATGTTTGGAAAGTGAGGCACTGAGAAGACCCTTGTCCTCATAGATGCTTCCCTTTCCTAAATTATTGATAATTGAAATTCCACAGAGTCAGTCTTTTTTTTACTTTTAGAAAATACAGCCTTGGGATGATGAGTGACTAGGGGGGACAACAGAATGAAGAAAAGGGATTAAAAAGGGATAAATGGCAAGTCCAATAAAAAAGAACAAAAGGGTCAAAAAGAGGCTTTAAAAGTGTCTAAATGTCTGTCCTTGATCACATGCTACAAAAGCATGGAATATTGAGAATATATAATTCCTTCTCCTTTTAAAAAGTCATTTTTTGAAATCAAAATACAAGATAAAATAGAGTCATCAGTCTAGGGAGGTCAGTTCTCTATCTTTTCCAGAAATTAGAGAGAGGTTGGCCTTGGTGACAACAGTGAAATGCAGGTCAAAGATTCTCATAAAGTGGACATAGTTTCAGAATTTCTCCATTGTGCCTAATTCTATGTTGCCACTAATAAATTAATGGTCAGAACATCTTTATATTAACAAATATTCACTTTATTGACTTAGCTACAATTTTTGTCACACCCCTTTCCTAGAGAACACTTCTGTGCTATGTAAGGTAATATTTATGTTTTGACTTTGTCACCAAAAGGATGCAATGGGAGCATATATAATTTACCTATAAATTCTAAATGGTTTATTCTGAATGTGGTGGGAGCTTTGAAGTTTTTTGGGGGGGAGGGAACTATTAAAATGGAAGATCTGACACTCCACCCCCATAGGAAAAAAAATGTTCACTTGCTTTTTCACTATTGTATTCACCCAGGGATATCTATCATGTCACAATCAGGAATGATAATTGAATGAAGAATTGGTTTTTATTGCATCTAATAAAAAGCAGCTCTTATTATTTTTTTTTACAAATTACCCATAATTACAATTGTCTGGAGAGTGTCTTATCATCCTGAGTGGGACAGAAATAAGCTAGATGCACAATAGTACTTCCCCTTGTATGATTTAAACTTGCATTCTCATTAATGGGGATGTAAATTAGCATTACAGCAAATTTGGTTCATATCACTTTACTGGACAGATTCTAACTCCGCTGGATAACAGTCTTTTAGTAGACATGTAATTTATTTCCATCCTGTTTCAGTTCAAAGGAGCATGTACAGTGAAACTGAGAGGGAGAGAATGAGAGAGAAGAATGGGAATAACCTAGAACTTTACAGCACCAATGTTCAGGTCATAAAATGTTATATAGTTGTCATGGTCTCTTAAAGCAGTCACATAGATAAAGGAAACATTTACTAGCCATGTTTGGGGGTGTTATTTATTTTAATCATCATGACTTCTGCCCCTACTTCATATCCCATCCCTCACAAAGAGCAAAGGTAAATGAAATCGATAATTTCTCTTTGCCCCAGGGTAGAAGCAGTGTGAGATGTAATATGGGCCAATGGATAAAGAACTGACTTCAAATCTAAGGAAACTTTGGTTCAAGCACCACTTTCAACACCTAATAGCTATATGGCCCTGGGCAAGTTCTTTATCCTCTTGGTATTCTAGTCAACTTCCTAAGACCTTAAGCTGCAGAGAATGTGACAACCTGTATTAATAGTTTCCTCACCTGGGAGTTCCCCATGTCAGTGAAATTATAGCTATAGAGCAACACCCATGCCTATAGGTAGTAGAAATGTAAAACTTGTAGTGTCAGGCTTAGGGTCAGGAAGTCTAGAGTTCAAATCCTATCTCTGACTCAAGTTGTAAGACCTGGGCAAATTGTTAAGGCTCAACTAACTTTCTAGGACTTATCTACTAAACCAGAAAGTTCAACACTGATCAAATTCAACATGGTTCCTTGAAAACTCATGGGAAAGACATATAAGCCTAGTCCCACTTTCTTTCCTAATGGTTGATATAGTTACCAATTCCATCTTTTCAACAGTTCATGAAAAGTGGCTGGTACTAAATAAAAAGTTAATGTTGATGGGTTGGGAGTGAAAGGATTATAAAATTAAAAAGATAGAAAGACACTCAGAACACATTCAACCCAACCCACCCATTTTATAGTTGAGGAAACACATCTTAGAGAAGATAAATAACTTAGTCAAATAAAAAAACTACTAAGTGGAAGAGATGAGAATGAAGTTTAGATCGAATCAAAATCAATGCTCTTTCTGACTTCATGATCCACGTTTATAGAAACACTATGATACCAAAAGAACAAGATTTCTGATTGGCTCCAGTATCTAATGTCAACAGGTATTCAAGCTAAATCTTGAACCTAGGTCCTCTGCCTTCATATCCAATGACTCCAAATCTAATTTCACATTACTTGTAATGGCATTCAGAGAATTTTTTGTATACTTTCAATTGTGATCAATGAGAGCAACTTAGCAGTCATCTCTCAACTCCATTCCCCAACAGCCACCCAGAACCTTTCTAGATATATACAGCAATGACTAAGTCTCCATGATTCAATTTCTATTTCCTGTCTCTTTTAATGTACAAAACTTGTGACTACAGTATGTGATAATAATTCTGCACAACCACTTCAGATAACAAGGCTTATTGCACATATTATTTTAGTGGGAAATATTGCTATAATAGAAGCCTCATAGCATAACAGTTTGAGCAGTAGGATTGGAGCCAGGAAACCTGAATCCAAATCCATCCTCTGCCATCTATTAGCCACATGACCCTATGCAAATCACTTAACATCTATATACTTCAGGCAACTCTTAGAATTTATCTTCTAAATCAGAGATGGGTTTTAATCTAACATAACAGCTATTTAATTGATATTTGCTGATTTTTTGAATGGTAATTGGTGTTGGTATTAAGACTTTCCATACCGACAAAATCATACATCCTTTGTGTGATTTATTGTTTTAATCAATATCTAAAGGTTGAAATGAGTTATTAAGAGATTCTCTGACAGGAAAGATCTGAGCTTTTCAGGAATTTCTTCTAGCTCCTGGTCTTTAATAAGCCCTATTCTATTTTATTAATACTCTTTAGGTCTTTTTAAGGAAGGAGAAAATTTTGAAAATGGTGATAAAGTGTCCTAAGACATATAAATGAATAAAATTTTTTACATATAAATTAGGAAATCATCAGGAAAGATGTGTTCATATATATATATATATATATATATATATATATATATATATATATATATATATAGAGAGAGAGAGAGAGAGAGAGAGAGAGAGAATAGGAAAATTGTTAGGCTTAGTGAGAGGAAAAATCTGAGTCTAAATCTTATTTTTTTCTCTCTACTTCAAAGGGTTGAAAAGAAAGGAGGAAAACCCCAAATGTACAAGAATATTTATAGTAGTTTTTTTTCAGAATCAGAAAGAAAGGTAATTAATTAAGCAATGGCTAAACAATGTATGGTCTCTGAATGGAATAGAATACTATTTAACCAGAAGAAATTACTAGTTTCAAAGACACCTAAGAAGACTTCTATGAACTGAAAAAAAGTAGAGTGAGCAGACCAGGAGAATAATGTTTTTAGTAAACCAACATTATAGAGATAACTTTTAAATACTTAAAATCTCTGATAAATGCAATGACCATTTAAGATTTCAGAGGACTGAGAGAGGTAAGACTCAAAATACAAAATAAAACATACATTTTTCATCACAACCAATCTGGGAATTTATGTTGCCTAAATATGTATATTTATTACAAGAGCTGACCTTTTTTCCCCCCTTTGATCAATAAAATAGTGGAGAGGGAACTGGAGTGTAGAAATAGAATCAAGGTAGCAAAAAAAAAAGAAAGAAAAGAGGCCACTGAGGCATTTTTTTAATTTGGAGATCAGAAAGGAGAGAGAGAAGCAAAGACAAGCTAGACAGATTTGAGAGCCACCTCTTGAGTTTATTATTTACTTTAAAAGAAAATCAAGCAATAGATTATAGTTTAATGGAATCTTCTTTTTCTGTTCTATTATATATTTAGAAATTGCCATTTTATTTATATGTATTAAGTTCAGAATTAAAATAAATTTAAAAAACAAATCTTATTCCATTACATTTACTAACAATGTGATACTACTTAGTGTCTCTTTGAGTGTCAATGAGATCATAAAGTACTTACCATATTGGTTGGTTGTAAGGATCAAATTAAATAGGTAAAGGGCTTTGTGAATTGTTCTGTATCCTATAACTATTGGTCATTATTCTTTTTTTAGGGAAAAATACTGTTCCTTTATGCTGTTCACTTTTGCAGACAGTGTCAAACCTTTGGGAATATCACACAGAAATGACCATGATCTCACAAGGAAGAGAACATTAATGAATCACAAAACAATGCATTTATTCCCCTCCCCAAAAGTTTGTTCTATTCTGTTCAATACAAAAGACTAATGTAGTCTTATTTCTTTTTTTTAAATTTTTGTTAAGTTTATTTTTTATTAAAGATATTATTAGAGTTTTACAATTTTCCCCCCAATCTTACTTCCCTCCTCCACCCCACCCCACCCCATGGAAAGCAATCTGTCAGTCTTTACTTTGTTTCCATGTTGTACATTGATCCAAATTGAGTATGAGAGAGAAATCATATCCTTAAAGAAGAGACAAGAAGTCTAAGAGGTAACAAGATCAGACAATAAGATATCTGGGTTTTTTTCTAAATTAAAGGAAATAGTCCCTGAACTTTTTTCAAACTCCACAGTTCCTTATCTGGATACAGATGGCACTCTCCTTTGCAGACAGCCAAAAATTGTTCCTGATTGTTGCACTGATGGAATAAGCAAGTCCTTCAAGGTTGTTAGGGTATACAGTGATTTTCTGGTTCTGCTCATCTCACTCAGCATCAGTTCATGCAAATCCCTCCAAGCTTCCCTGAAATCCCATCCCTCCTGGTTTCTAATAGAACAATAGTGTTCCATGGCATACATATACCACAGTTTGCTAAGCCATTCCCCATTTGAAGGACATTTACTTGATTTCCAATTCTTTGCCACCACAAACAGGACTGCTATGAATATTTTTGTACAAGTGATGTTTTGACCCTTTTTCATCATCTCTTCAGGGTATAGACCCAGTAGTTGTATTGCTGGGTCAAAGAGTATGCACATTTTTGTTGCCCTTTGGGAGTAGTTCCAAATAGCTCTCCAGAAAGGTTAGATAAGTTCACAGCTCCACCAACAGTGTAATAGTGTCCCAGATTTCCCACAACCCTTCTAATAATGATCATTATCCTTCCTGGTCATATTGGCCAATCTGAGAGGTGTGAGGTGGTACCTCAGAGAAGCTTTAATTTGTATTTCTCTAATCATTAATGATTTAGAGCAATTTTTCATATGACTATGTAATTGCTTTGATCTCCTCATCTGTAAATTGCCTTTGCATATCCTTTGATATTGTTCATTATTCTTCAGCACTACCCAAAAAAATTTAGGACTTCTGAATTCATTTAATCCCTGGCGATGTAGACAATATAATTAGGAAAACCAAAGTCTTTTAGATGGTACCTTAGCTCTACATATGTCCATTTTACTAGATACCAAGACTGAATGGGTACAGAATCTTCCACTCAATAAGAAAGTCCAATTGCTTCTACCATAAAACTGCTTAGTCACACATATGGAAAGCATTTAACATCATTTGTTGCAGTGATTTAATTAAACTTTAAGCACCACATCTGTTTGAAAACATATCAAGGAGACAGAGATGCTCATTGTGTGGGAGTTGACTGACAGGGAAGAACAGATTGACTTGGCATGTTAGTGGAACTCATTAATCTTCTTCAAGTATGTACCGTGGAAACATGGAGTTCTCTCCACAAGCTGTTATCCAAACATCACTTTTGCTCACACATTTGGAAATCTAATTGTGCACGTTGAAAAACAAGATTATACTTTTTCTTAAAAAAAATATGGAGTTTTTTGGTAATTGTATGCAAGATGCAACATTAAGGATGGGGCACCAACCTCTGTGAATCAATGAGCAATGAAACATTGCTATTGAAGCCTAGAGTCCTCATATTTGGAGTAATCATAGGGATCACTCCTTAAAGACAGTCTTCCTTCAGTCAACTTGGGATGTTTTATACATTCTACAAACAAAGACATGAAAGGAATATGAGCTTAGTATGACAGTGTATTCAAGGAAGAGCAACCATTTACCCTTCATCTCCCCCTCAGAGAACCTTGACGTTTCAGTCATTTTTTTTAGTTATCTCTTGATTACTGGCAAATTACTAAGGCAATAGTCAAATGCTGCCCAGGGGATCTTGAAAGAGGAAATACACAATTTAGTTTAGTAACCATATGGAAGCTTTGCTCACCACATACATCTACCACTGAGAATTTGTTTTGTTTTGTTTTTTTCTAAAGAGTGTTTGTTGCTGTTGTTCAGTTATTTTAGTCATGTCCAACTCTTTTCTATAACATTTGAGTTTGTTATTTTTTTGGAAAAGATACTTGAGCAGTTTGCCATTTCCTTTCTCCAGTTCATTTTTCAGATGAGGAAATTGAAGCAAATAGGGTTAAACGACTTACCCAGGGTCCCCCAGATAGTAAGTTTCTGTGATTAGATTTGACCTCAGGAATATGAGTTTTCCAAACTTCAGATCAAGCACTTTATCCACTCTGCTGCCTAATTGTCCCATATGTTCCACTTGTATGTTTTTATACATACACTAAAGAGAAGAAGAAAGATCAGTAGTAATGAGCTCCAAGGGTCTGCTGGTCATACCTACTCAGTTCATGTTTCCCATGCCCATGATCACACTATTCATATATTTAAAAATAAATTATTCTTGCAACCTGGGAAGGGATACTCAGAGCAAATTCAAAGGAAGATTAGAAGCCATAACTACTCAAGAGGGGAAAGACAGTGATTAAACTCACATATACTTCCTTCTTTTTAAAAAGGAAACAATAATAGAAGGAAATAGGATGGAGACCACACAGACACACACACACACACACACAGACACACACACACACACACACACACACACACACACACACAAACAGAAATTGGCGGGAGTAACGGGCTGATGGGAATTTTCATGTTTCTAAAATCTCTGGCTTTGTTCTTTATCTGAATGCTGTCTCTGCAAATTTAAATCAATCTTATTTCTGAATGCTGGGTTTATAACTGAGAAGAAAAAGTGCAGATGTCTAAATTATATTCACTTGTTCAACACCATGATCACTTTCTGTAATGTGCTTTTAAACACCTGAAATTAATTAGAAAGGCTATTTTAATGTACAGAGCATGATTTATAGTGCAAGCTTAAATACATACATATGAGTTTTTATTTCAAGGTGTCATATACTTCAAATATTCACATGCTACAATCAGCTTTTCTTTTATCTTTTAATGAAGAGTCTTAATTTAAAAAGAAAATAAATGGTCAATATTCAACAAAAACTTACAAATATGAGAAAATTTGAGCAAAACATTTTTTTTCATTCAAGATATCTTTCTTGACCACCAAGTATATATTAGTTATTGCAGCACTACAGCATCTTCCCAGACCATCTAGAAGGGGATATAATATAAATAATTTTAATACAAAGTGGCATGAGATAAGTTCCACAAGAGATAAAAACTAAAGGGCTAAAGCAGTTCTAAAGAGGGAAAGATCACTTCTGAATGGTGGAAGTCACGTGACATCAGAAGCTTGAAGAAAAGTAGGATTTTCATATGCAGAAATATGGAGAAAATGCATTTCTGACAAAGTGAATAGTGTGAACAAGAACCATGGAAGTGTGAAAAAAGCAAAGTTTGAGATCTTCAAATTTTCCAGTTCTTATATAATTTATGTTGTATATTGCAAGAAAATTGTAGGTTGGAGGCAGGCCAAGACATAGAAAGCTTTTAGTGACAAAGTTAGGGGTATAGATATTATTTGGAGGTAATTAGGAAGCACTGAGGATTTTCAAAAAGGGGAATGAAATAATCAGAACTATACATATATATATATATATATATATATATATATATATATATATATAGGGAAGGGCATTAGCATATAGAATAGATTTCAAAATGGGAGACTAAAAATGGGCAGACTTTTTAGGAGGTGATTTTAATAACCCATGTGAGAGGTTAAGAAACTCTGAAATGGCATTGTAGTGATAAGAATGGAAAACTGACACAGAAATAATCTTGATTTGATCACTGACATATATATATATATATATATATATAAATCACATAAGAAGAGAAAAAAGACTTAAATTTAAGATTGAATAATTAATCAAATGCTTAATAGGAATAAGGAAATAAAAGAAATTAAATGCACACGTATGTCCACATATATATGTATACATATATGCATATATGCATAGACAAGTGTGGGTATTCAAACAAACCTATATTATATAAATATATGTTTCCTATATAAACATATTCAGTCAAAACATAATTCTTAATATAATTCATAATTACACATAGATAATATAACATACATTATGGCATGTGTGTACCTGTGTGTATACTTGCAAGTTGTTTTTGGATTTATTATGATGATGTATAAGAGGAACATCTCAGACAAAAATATTTAGAAATAGGTGGAATGTGATGATGATGATGCTTAAGAAAAAAAGTCATATCAAGAGTTAGGAGATTCATAATTTGTCCTCAAAAATGGTATTATTTGATCCTATGAGATGATCAAAAAAGAAGCAAGAGAGGAAGAAAAGAGGTGAGAACAGAGAATTTCTACTTTGGACTATCAAGAAGTTGTAATATAAACTTTTTCAAAATGTTTTTCTCCCCATTCTTTGTATATGCATCCTCAGTGCCCTTCTCCACATTTATCTGGCAGCAAATGAAATCAAAGGAGCTGACCTGAGTCAGGGATTCTTAACTTCTTCTTTGCCATAGACCCCTTTGGCAGTCTGGGTAAAACCTATGGACCTCTTGTCAGAATTACATTTAAATACAAAACGTAAAATGCAGAGGATTAAAAATGTAAACCAAATATACTAAAATATAATTTTCAATCTTAAAAAAAGTAAAATAAGTTTATGGGTTCTGGATTAAGATTTCATCCCCCTATAACTCTTGGAGGTGCTCTGGATCTGAGACAGGACTCACTCTTTTATTTCCATCTAACTACTTCTTACCTGCCAATATCTCCTTAAGACCATTCCATTGGTACTGTCCATGTTTGCTGTTCTAATAAGTATTTAACGAAGGCCTCACTCCTCTATCTCCATCTAGGGGCTTCTTATCTGCCCTTCTCCCCTTATTTATGATTATTGAAGAAGGTAAATAAGACTTAATGTAGAAGTCAAAGAAATGATCAAGATTTAGGAAGTGGATGACAAAGGTGCTATGTTACAAAAATCAAGGTAAAGGAGAATTTTAAGAAGGGATAAGGGATCTGGTATTCATGTCAAATGTTACAGAAAAAGATAGGAGCAGAAAAATTTTATTAATAATAAGTTAACATTAATATGACATTTTTATGGTTTACAGATACTTTGATCCTTATCACAAGTAAGTGCTATAACTATTCCCATTTTCTATATTAGCAAATTGAGACTGAAAAAGGTTAAATGTCTCACCTAGGTTTGTATAGCTAGTGTCTGAGAGAGGATTTGAATTATAGCCTTCCTTCACTACAAGTCCAATGTTCCATCCTTTATATCACAGTTTGATTGGTCTAGAGAGTGATCAGAAAATAGATTGGAAGTGAAAACAATAAGCACACACTCCTCTGAGCAAGTCACAACCTCTCCATCAGTTTTTCTCATCAATAAAATGGAGATAATAACAGTATCTACACTTCAGTGCTAGGAGGACCAAATGAGATAATAATTGTAAGCACAATGTAAATATTAGTTACTACCACTACTACTACTGCTAGTACTACTGCTGCTGCTACTGCTGCTGCTACTGCACTACTTCTACTCCTTCTATTCTTACAACGATTTGGAGGTAAAAGTAAAGTGAGAATTAAGATGATAGATTGAAGGATTCTGGGAAGGCTTCTTTTTTTTGGTCATTCTCTATTTGTGAACAGAGGAAAAGAAGTCAAGAAGTGCTTGAATAATAAAAAAGAAGGGATATCTGTAGGAATGGTGTCCAAATGACAGTGAGAAGTGACATAATCAAGAATATGTGAGGCATAAAATAAGAGATGGATAAAGATAGAACATATTTTTAATGAATCCACCTTCTTTTCCCTGTTCATATAAAGAGGTATCTATCCTTTCCAAGTCTATCTGGAAGGCTAATATTCAGTTGCCTCAAGGTAATCTGAAAGAATGAATGAACTTCTAAAAGGTGAGCCATTTTTATATTTGTTTTTCATAGGAATAATAATGTTTGCTCTTCATTTTCAAAGAAGACCACGACATCAGGGAAGTGATGCCAAGACATGCACATGATTTGAATTTGAGTGAGGGGGCATTGGGCTAAGTCACCAGCCTCACTTTCTCCTTCAGGATCTGGGTCCAGTGGCCAGATTTGAATCAGGATGACTGGAGATGACCCTGGATGCGAGGCAATCAAGGTTAAGTGATTTGCCCGAAGTCACACACAACCCGTATGTGGCAAGTGTCCAAGACTGGATTCTAACTCCCATTCTGAATCCAAGGCCAGTGCTCTATCCACCACAATAGCTGCCCTTTCCTAGGAATAAGTTCGCTATAAAGAGAGATAGATAGATATCTCTTTAGCAAACCTTTAAAAACATTTGTATGCCTTGCAATATGTCACTGAGGCAGGATATGTACATGAAAAAAGAACAGAATTAGACAAATAAAATTTAGCCACTTATAGGGGCAAGATGGGCTTTTGAGTAAGGGGCTTGTGACTATATGGGGCAAGATGGGCAAGTGAGTAGAGCTCTAGCCCCCAAGTCAAGATGAAATCTGGCCTCAGACACATGCTAGTTGTGTAACCTTGGGCAAGCAACTTAACCCTGATCCTAGGGCCATCTTCAGGAATCCTGATTCATATCTGATCACTGGACCCATATGACTCTGGAGGAGAAAGCAAGGTTTGTGATTTAGCACCCCCTCACTCAAATTCAATTCAGGTGCATGTCATGCATGCTATCACCTCCCTGATGCCAAGGTCCTCTTTGAGAATGAAGAACAAATATCAACATCACCATCAACTTCTTTATAAGGCTACAATTAAGCAGAAGGATTTGGGAGAACTACAGTTAGCTATGTTATAACCAACCATGTTATAACAGCGTTCTACTGTAATTTGTCTGAAAGCAGCCACTTTTGCCTTCATTCTAGGTATTTCTGGTAAAGCTTTGAGTTTTATTGGAGTGATTTATCTAGATACTCATGTATTTTAAATGTATTTACGTATGTATTTCCTAGTGATTTTGAGAGGAAAATCAAGAAAATGTTTTCCTCTCATAATTTCTCCCTCCACTATTTTTTTTCTTTGAAAAAGCCTCCAGCAGATGCTTCTCTAAGTGAAAAGTGCTTTCCTATTGCCAGGGCAGACAAAGAGTGCTGATTACTACTGGCTGCAGTGGGGAGAGAGTGAGTCAGTCCCTCACTCCTCTATCTCCATCCAGCTGCTTCTCACCTGCCCTTCTTCCCTTACTTATGTCTTTTTCCTACCTTCCCTGGACATAGTCAGGCCCAGTGACCTGGAACTGTGGGAGCTACTTAGTCCTTGCCTCATTTTACCAGATGTTTAAACCACATACCTAAAGCTTAAAAGGAAATTTAAAATATTCTACTTTTCAATCATCTTCATCACCCTGTCTCACACAACAGCACAGCCTCAGATGAAACAATGTCTCACTGTAACTGCTGAAGAGAAAAGAAAAGAGAGAGAGATTATAATTAACTTTATCGCTGATTTCTATGCAACTCTAGGTGAATCACTGTTCTTAAGTAAATTGAGGTTAGAATCTCAGAGTGCTGAAGCTTCCCCAAGGTATTAGGAACCAAATGATCATGTCATTTCCACCACTCCACACCCCCACCTCTTCTATCTTCCATGTCATTTGAGTGAAAATGTCTAGGAAAAGAGAACAGAAATTATGCAAGAAAAGATGGTAAATCACTAAGACAATAACCTAATGGGACCAAGGTACCTTTGAAAGAGATAATGCCCTCCCAGACTGTCCAGCTGGCACCTAGGGAGTTTGTTCATTCAATCTGATTTACCATCTCTTTTATCATTGTGAATTGGAAGATAAATGGGAAGCAGGTGTTTTATCCCCATTTTACTGTTGGTGAGAGACACAGAAAGGTAGATGGACTGGAGTAGAAGCTCATAGCAAGTGATTGTTGGAGTTGAGTAAAAAACTCCCAGATCCTGACTCCTAGAAGATTATTTTCATTCCTAAACTATGCTACAGCTTTCCTATAGCTTTATTGCTGAGAATGGCAAACACCTCCCACTCAGAAATTGCACCATTGGGCATTAGAAGCATGTGCAAAACACCATCATTGGGAAAAGACACAGGCAGAATAAAGCACATTGTAAATAGTACAGCAAATGCTCATTTTCTCTTATAGGTTCTTTCAAGGCAAATGACTTGACTACCTGAAGTACAGGAGAAGAAATAAATCTTAGCAACCATTCTTCTTCTTGATGGCTAGTTATTCTCCTTTAGACAAGCAAGAAATGTCAGAGTGTACCATTAAACAGAAAGAGACAGAGACAGATGCAGAGAGAGAGAGAGAGAGAGAGAGAGAGAGAGAGAGAGAGAGAGAGAGAGAGAGAGAGAGAGATGGAACATTCAACCTCCCGGGAGGCAACTTAGTATAGATAACTGAGTGTTGACTCTGGAGTGAAAGAAACAAAATTCAAATACCACCAAAGATGTTTACTATCTAGATGACCTTGGGCGAGTCCATAACCTCAGGTATTCATATCTATAAATTAAAAATAGATGACTCCTTTTAGTCTCTTCCAGTTCTAAATCCATTATTATCTCTTCCAATACTTTAGTTCCAATTTTAAACAACAAATTTCACAGATTTAAAATCAGAAGGCATTTTGGAAGTCAGGGCCTCTAGCCCCATCCCCTTCTTTTTTATGAATGAAGAAACAGGACAGAGAGGTTAAGCAACTCATCCAATATCATCATAGATAGCAAAGTGGCAGGGTCACAATTTGAACTCATGGCTAAGTGCAGCATTTTCCCACTGTACCATGTTATTCTCCACTAGTTTTTGCTATTTGTTTGGTTTCTCTCTCTATGTACCATGTTAAGCTTCCTAGCCACAGCTAAGTGGCTTTAGGAAACAGGGTGTTGGGTTTAGAGTAAGGAAGACTTGTGTTCAAATCCAGACTCAGATCTCACTACCTACATGACCTGGACAAGGCACTTAACTTCTGTTTGCCTTAATCTACTGAATAAAGAAATGGCAATCTAACCCATTGTTTTTGCAAAGAAATCCCATTCAAGTTTATATAGAATTAGACATGACTGAAAAATACCCTGTCAAAGCACCTTGCTGGGGACAAACATCTTGGGTGAACACTGACAGGAAGAGGGACTTAGTAGTGAAGATTTGATATTAGAAATTATGGATAGTTACTGTGATTTGTTCCAATGCATATCTGAAGTAAGAATATTTGTCTCTATAAGATAATCCACCTATTCCCAAACACCTCACCCAAGGAAACTAGTTCAATGTAATGTCAAACAATGACTTGAATGCTGTTAGCTTTTTAGTGCCTAAATTACTCTTATCACAAATCAACTCAGATCCTCAAAGAAGTTTTCTTTCCTCCTTTCTTTCCTTCCTTCCTTTCATTCTTCCTTCCTTTTCTTTCCTTCTTTCTTTCTTTTTTCTTTCTTTTTCTTCCTTCCTTCCTTCCTTCCTTTCTCTTCTTTCTTACACATTAGCTCAATTCCAATGCTTTCTATTGCAAGACATCTAAATCGTCTTTTTTTGAGTCAAAAGCTTTACTTCCCCCCCCCCCACAACTCCAAAAAAGAATAAATGACCTGTAACCATGATTAGGAAATGTGCTACTACCACCTGGGTAGCTAAGTGGTACAGCAGATAGAGCACTGGCCTTGAATTCAGGAGGTTGGGAGTTTAAATCTGGCCTTTGACACTTGTCATTTACTAGCTGTTTGACCTTGGTCAAGTCACTTAACCCTGTATCCAGAGCTATCCCCTGATTCATATCCAGTCCACTGGACCCAAATGGCTCTGGAGAGAAAAGTGAGGCTGGTGTTTTAACATGGCATCCCCCTCACTCAAATCCAATTCACATGCTTGTCATGGCATCACCTCCCTGATGCCATGGTCTTCTTTGAAAATGAAGGACAAACATTATTATTATTATTATTATTATTATTATTATTATTATTATTATTATTATTATTATTATTATATTATTACCATCTATTCTTCCATAAGAGCAGGCAGAAATATCAGTGGGAGCTGGGGAAGATGATTCTTTCACTCAGAATTGTCTAATGTGACATTGCAATAAATTCTTTAGTTGACTTCCCTAGTAGAGTTAAAACAAATGTATAGAGAGTTGTGAGTGTTTCTAGAAGACAAGTCAAGCTGGTACAGCCCCAGTAAACAAAACATGTTGCATCTGATTCTTCTCTTTCATGCCAGAAATAATGTCTCTAAGCTAAAGTAGAAAAGAATAAGGCAACTGGATTCTACCTGGCAAAATGGGCTGCCCCTCCATCATATACCTCTATTGACTTTCACATCAAACGGGCCTGAAGGCCTCTCTCTAGGTCTCCCACTTTTACATAGTATCATATATCATAGCAACAAGGTATTTCAGAGGTCATCTAATCCAAGGTGAGAAAACTGAGGTTATGGAACTAGCTCCAAGTCACAGAGTTAACAAGCATTAGAAGAAGGGTTTTAAACCTATATTTGTAAATAGCTCCTTTGAGGAGTTACTGCTTCATTTAGGTTTTTATGTCTCCATAGCCAGGTCTTTCCCCACTCTTACATGTTGCAATATACTCTAGATTTTTCTCTTCTCTATTCTCCTACAACTTCACACACCTTTTCAAAATTTACCTGTCTTGGTCTACCATATTACTAAAGCATACTTCTTGGCCCCTTACTAAGGTAACTAATCTGATAAACTAATTCAAGTCAAGGAATGAATGAATAATAATAGACTTAAAGATAAGATTTGAATAGTCACAAGAATAAAATTTGAATTTTCACAAGGATTTTTTTTAAATCTTCAATATCAACTCAATTTTAAAAAGACCAGCATGTAGGGGGAAATATTAAGGGAGAGAGGGGTCTTAGGACATCTCTTAGACATTCCATCTTAGCCAATCCATTGACTAATGTACTAATGTACATGACTAATGTACAAGGACCTTTTATGTGTCAGCTTTTGTTCTAGATGCTTGGAATAAATTGACAGAAGTGAATCAGTACATCCTCAGAAGAGTTGTTTGCACATTTATGTACAAGGTAGCCACAGGAGAGATTGGTGTTTTTTGGCAGGGGGTGGGAGAGGGTTCCAGGCTGACAGATGATGAAAAAAAGTTATATGGAAGCAGAGCCAGACAAGGTGTAAAAGTTAAAACATCAACATGACAAGATATGTGACAACATGAAAGGGTTTGTGTTGACATTTGGTCAAATAGACTAGAAGTTGATGCTTAGAGATCTAAGATCAAATTAGGGAATGGAACAGAACACAGGATGTCAAACCCTTTTCTGAGATGGATGCCAGAAGAGGTGACAAGAGGCATGATGATGGAGCTAGCATCTAATTATAAAAATTGGAAGAGCCTCCAAACAAGAACAGAGTAAGATCAAAAGCAATAATTAGGATCTATTCTCAGGATTGTGATTTATCAACTGCCCCATCCTAAGTAGAGCAGCATTTTAAAGATCAGCTTGAAGCCTGCTATCCAGGTCTATCCATAGAAGGAGTGGTTAAAGAATAAGATTCTTTGATGCAGTGTCTGTGACTTCTTCATCCTGTGTAAGCATAATAGAGGGAATATGGCACTCTAGGGCTTGAAAATGAAAGAAGGTGCAGGTGACCCCCTTTTATTTTGATGAAAGAAATTCCCAAGTTGTTGCTTTTTAGTCAAATAATTTTACACAGAGTATGAAGCAAAGGAATTTTCTTGTATCAGAAACAGTGGGAAGAGGAGGAAAAGGAGGAAAAGAAGAAGGAAGGAAAGAAGCAAGGAAGGAAGGAAAGAAGGAAGGAGGGAAGGAGGGAAGGAAGAAGGAAGAGAGCAGAGGAAGGAAGGAGTGAAAGAATGAAGGAAGGGTACAAGAAGTATTTATATGGAGCCTCAAGATTTCCCAAATTTTTATCCCAGATTCTCTCACTTGATCTTCACAATCATACTATGGGGGGGGGGGGGTGCTAAAGTATCTCCATTTTATAAATGAGGAAATTGAAAGGGAAATGGACTTGTCTAGTCCCACATCTGGTGAGTGTCTGAGGTAAGATAGGAACTGAGGTCTTCTGAATCGCAAGTTCTACATTGTATACACTAGGCTACCACCTAGCAGTTACTTGCTCCACAAAATTTAAGAGAGCTTTGTTATCTCATGGAAGGCTGCTAACATCCTTGGAGTGTACTGGACTGTACCATAGATATCATCAGAGGCCTTGACACAGAGGTGAGACACTTTATTGAGACACCTTCCAGGGATTTGTCTTGACTCTTAACCCATGATATTCCAGATCCCCTATATAACATAACATCAGAATTAGGGAAGCAGGGGTGGCTAGGTGGCACAGTGAATAGAGCACCGGCCTTGGAGTCAGGAGTACCTAGGTTCAAATCCGACCTCAGACACTTAATAAGTACCTAGCCATGTGGCCTTGGGCAAGCCACTTAACCCCATTCATTGCCTTGAAAAGGCTAAAAACAAAAAAGAATCAGGGAAGCAAACAATAATGAGAATTGTAGATAAATAATATGATTACACTCACCTCCCTTTCTTTACAATGTGACCCAGACAAACTGGCTTTTATTTCTCTTGCAGAGTACTTCAACTCTCATCTCCATGTCTTTTATTATTTTCATTCACGTTCCTGGAATTCACTCCCTCCTCACTTCCTTAAAATTCCTATATTCCTTTAAAATACAGGCCAGAAACTGTCTTCTGTGTGAAGTCTTGTCTGATCTCCCCAACTGATAGACTCCTTATTCCCAAATTGCCTTTTTTTTCATTCTTTTGAATGGATTTATACTTATACAGTTTATAATTAAGCTGTACTTTTTTATGTATTTGTGTATTTAGAGCCAGGGCTAAATTTTGCTTTTCTTTTATAATCTCAGCACTTTGACATATAGGTGGCACTTAGTAAAGGCTTACAATAGATACAAATATAAATAAGGAGACAATCCCTGACTTAAAGAGTTTGCATTTTAATGTGGGAAAATGAAATGTAAAGGCATGAAGTTATATGTGCATTGGTGGGTATAGAATATGGTAGGGTATGTCAACTACAATTGTCCTACTGGTAGGAAGGATTTCAAGGGGTTGGGCAAGAGAATGAGGAAGCTTACCTATCAGAGGTGGGGGATCCAGGAAAAATCTCAGGATTTTTTGGAGCTGGAGTGGGGGTAGAGGGGAAAGAAATGAGGATGATGGTCAGAGGTCCAAATGAATAGAGATGACTGAAAGGTGCATGAAGTCCTGGTACCCAGGTGCCTAACAAGGTAAGGTTGGCCTTTTGGAACAAGCTTTGTTTAATAGCTCCATTAGCACCCAGGCAGTGGTACAAGAACCTCCAGAGGTAGTCAGACACACAATATAAAGGAAGACAAGTTTCAGGCCCACAATTAAAATCATCTACTGGACTCCTCAGAACTACATCACTCTCTTTCCTATCAATACTGTTATCTCTAGGCAAGTTTAGAAAATAATAATCCCTAAAGCCTGCTTTTCTGAGCTGCCTATAGTCAAGATATGACAGGGAGAGAGGCTAATATCCCTGTTAAACTTATTGACATCCATTGCTGCCTTCCCATTCCACAGATAAACTTGCCTGCCATATTCACCATAGTGGTGTTGGCATACTTTCTTGGCACTGGTCTAGTTTTAGTTTTAGATCAATTAAACAATAAGGGAACATTGAGTACCATGTCAGACAATGTGCTAAAGGGAGTTGCTACAAATACAAAGAATAAAACAACTCCTACACTCAAACAGCATAAAAGGATTAGATAACCATATATATGGTGTGATTTTAGGGAAGCCAAAATAGCTTCTCTAATCAACAGTAGCTCTTCCATTAGTCTCTCTTTGTCCCATAAATTTCTATCATTATTCATTCCTTTGGGCTGGATTATTGGGGGCTGTTTCTGAAATATAAATGCTATCCTGGAGAGACAAAACACTAAGCCCCAACCATCCATTAATACCTTGAGGCAAATTAAATTTATCAGTTCCTTAACAGAAAGGAAACCCCTAAGGAATAGAAGTCTGTCTAGTTTTGCTAGAGGGTTTCAAAAAGGCCTGGAGCCTAAGGCCTTGTCCAACTCTGGCAAGGGAAGGAAGATAATCCTCTCTACTTCTTATTTACCTTTATGATAATCTCAAGTGGCAGTTGGCCAGATAAGTCATGTGCAAAGTCTGATTGTTCTCCTTTCACCCAAGTGCCAACAGACTAAGAAAGTTTATGATTACCAACATGATAATGGCACAAAACTTCACATTTTTTTCTGCTCATCTGTACAGAGAGGTCCCAGAAATTCATGACAGGTGGATAAAAGAGGATGTAGTCCAATGTGCTGGCCAGGGCTTGCAGGTTGAGAACCTTCCCAGCCAGATTATCCATCTCCTTTGGTGAGCTGGTGATCTGCTGACTCCCTCAGACATTTCATTATTTTCCTGATGGTTTTGTTTTCCTTTTGAAGGACTCTGCCTTACAGACAACAAATATACGTCTTATCAAAAAAAATTTTAAAAAGTAAAAATCGTCGATATGTCAAAGAAATATAGTAACATCAATCAAAAAGTAGCTGTTGAATCTAAACTCTGTGCCCATTTATAAAAGATGAATGTAGATTCACCTGTCTGGAAGGAGTTTTGTAGACTTTTTGGTGATATTATTTTTCATTAAATTTCTAGTATTATAATGTAGCTTAGTGGATAAAGAGAATACCTGGGAATCAGAAAGTTATCTATATTTTTCAGATCTGTCTGACTCTTTGTATCCCCATTTTGAGGTTTTATTGGCAAAGATCTAGGAGTGTTGTTTTTGGTTTTGGCGATTTATTTTGAGGCAATATGGGATAAGAAATTTGCTGGGTGTTGAGGAGCCAAGATGGTGACAGGAGGAGTCTCTCTTAGGTGCTCTCTCTCAGAAATTATAAAATAAGGGCTGCAACTAAAATTTTGAGAGACAGAACCCACAGAAGGATCCAGTGAGGCAGTTCTCCAGCTCAAGGTAACCTGGAAAATGTGGAAATGTTCTACTCCATGGTGTTAGAGGTGTAAGAGGGGTAACCTGCCAGAGCAAAGGGACTTCAACCTCCCAGAGGCAGTCCCAGGGTGCCTGGGAGCTGCAGCTCATGGCAGCAAGGGCAGTTTCCTGACCCATACCCCAGGGAGCACCAGAGCAAACCCATGCAACCCATCCCTCAGGGCACTCAGCTAACAGCATGGCCATGCAGCCCAGATCCAGGAAGTGGAAGCAGGCTGAGCAGGTAAGCAGGAGCCCCCAGGCAACTCAGCCTTGAGTACTCAGCCCAAGCAGGGGAGTAGAGAGAGAATTCTGAGCTCTGTCCTCTCTACCTGGAACAGGACTCTAGGGGTCTGACCACATTCAGATACTGATCACAGTCTAGAACCCCATAGAACAGCAGCGCCCCCCCACCTCAGCCCCATGGCAGAGGGGGGTGCTTGTGCCATTCACAGTCCAGGAGGGACACAGAGCTTCACACACTGAGATCCTTGGGGGGGGGGGTTCCCAATAATACTCAAAAGCTCAGGAAGCATGCCAAAACTAGGCACAGGATGGAGAAATGAGTAAACAGAGAAAAAAAGAGGAACACCATTGAGAAATACATTGTCTATGATCCCAAGAAGGATCAAAACACTCAATCTGAATATGAAGAAGTACAAGTTCCTGCATCTAAAGACTCCAAGAAAAATGGAAATTGGGTGCAGACTATGACAGAGCTCAAAAAAGATTTTGAAAATCAAGTGAGGGAGATAGAAGAAAAATTGGGAAAAGAAATGAGAGAGATGCAGGAAAAACATGAAAAAGAAGTCAGCAGCTTAGTCAGGGAGATCCAAAAAAAGCTGAAGAAAATAGCATGTTAAAAGCCAGCATAGGTCAAATGGATAAAACAGTTCAAAAACTTATTGAGGAGAAGGATGCTTTAAAAAGCAGAATTGGCCAGATGGAAAAAGAAATAAAAAAGCTCTCTGAGGAAAACAAATCCTTCAGATGTAGAATGGAACTGAAGGAAACCGCTGACTTTACGAGAAATCAAGACACAATACTTCAAAACCAAAAGAATGAAAAATTAGAAGAAAATATGAAACATCTCATTGAAAAAACAACTGATCTGGAAAACAGATTCAGGAAAGATAATTGAAAAATTATTGGGATACCTTAAAGTCATGATCAGGAAAAGAGTTTTGGCATCATTTTAAAAGAATTCCTACAGGAAAATTGCCCAGATATCCTAGAAGCAGAGGGCAAAATAGAAATTGAGCGAATCCACCAATCTCCACCAAGGAGAGATACAAAAAAAAAAAAAAAAACAACCCCCAGGAATATTATAGCCAAGTTCCAGAACTTCCAAGTCAAAGAGAAAATATTACAAGCAGCCAGAAGGACACAATTCAAATATCATGGAGCTGCAGTCAAGACTTAGCAGCAACTACATTAAAGGCTCATAGGGCTTGGAATATAATATTCTGGAAGCCAAAAGAGCTAAGAATGCAAACCAAGAATCAACCAGCCAACAAAACTGAACATCCTCTTCCAGGGAAAAACGATGGACTTTCAATGATCCAGGGGAATTTCAAATGTTCCTGTTGAAATGGCCAGAACCGAACAGAAAAATTGATCTTCAAATGCAGGACTCAGGTGAACCATAGAGAGTGAAGGAGAAGGGGAAAATAGGAGGGACTTAATGAGGATGAACTACATGTATTCCTGCATAGAAAAATGATACTGATAATATTTAATAGAGCAGGTAGAAGGAGCTTTTATAGATGAAGCACAGGAGAGAGCTAAATTTGAAGATATAATATATTGTAAAAATGGAGTCAAATAGCTAAAAGGGAAATGTAATGGGAGTAAGAGAAAGCAGAGGTGGAATAGGCTAAGCTATTTCATATAATAAGATCTTTTTATTACAATGAGCTATTGCAATGATATGGAAGAGGGGAAGGTGAGGGGGAATGAGGGAACTTTTCTTCTCATCAGAGGTAGCTAGGAGAGGAAACAGCATATATACTCAATGGGGTATAGACATCTAGAGTAAGAAGGAGAAAAGGGGAATGGGGGAAGGTGGGGGGATATGATTGATGTAGGAGAGGGTGGATCATGGGGGAGAGTGGTCATATATAACACATTTTCTTTTTTACTTCTTGTAAGGGGTTGGGTTGGACAGCCTGTCCAGGACCACAGGTCTGGGTGGTTGCTGGGCCTAAGGGGTGGTATGTGGGATTGGGGTCTCTTGGCCTCAGGGCCAGTGATCTGTCTGTTGTGCCACTAAGCTATCCTACAGCACATTTAAGAAGAGGGATAGAGTAAAAGGAGAGAGAAAATATAGTATATGGTAGTGGGGAAGTACAACTGGAGGGAGTTGCGATCAGCAATGGCAATGGTGGAAAAAATATGGAAGTAACTTTTGTGATGGATTTATCACAAAGAAATTGATCCACCTATGACAGAGCTGGAGGTGTTGAAACACAGACTGAAGCATTATTATTATTATTATTGTTGTTGTTGTTATTATTATTATTATTATTATTATTATTATTATTATTATCATTATTATTATTGGGGCTTTGCAGGGCAAATGGGGTTGGTTGGGTGGCTTTCCTAGGGCTGCACAGCTGGGTGAATTTCGGGTGTCTGAGCCAAGATTTGGACCCAGGTACTCTGGACTCCAGGGCCAGTGCCCTGTCTGCTGCACCACCTGGCCACCCCTATCATTAGTAGTAATAGTAGTAGTAGTAGTAGTAGCAGTAGTAGTAGTATATTTTATTTTGGGTTTTATATTTTTTGTTTTTTTGCAGGGCAATGGGGTTGGGGTAGCTTGCCGAGGGCCACACAGCTGGGTGATTGTTGGGTGTCTGAGTCTGGATTTGGGCTCGAGTGCTCCTGGCTCCAGGGCCAGTGCTCCATCCTGCACCACTTGGCTGCCATTATTATTATTATTTTTTCTCTTTACTTTATTGCTCATGAGGGTCCATATTTTGGGGGAGGGGGTATTATGTTCATTCTTAAACAAGAATATTTTAGCATTGTATAAAAAATCATTTGTACAAAAATAAAAAGAAATTAATTAATTTAAAAAAAAAAGAAATTTTCCTAGGGTCACTCAGCTAGTCAGTATCAAAGGTAGGATTTGAATTTAGGCACTTCTGAATCTAGGACCCATAGTCCATCCATTGCTATACTTAACTACTCCAATCATTTTTTTTAAACAGATGTAGAATAGGGTTACATGACTTGCTCAGGGTCAGAGCTAGTAAGTGTTGAATTTGAACTCAAAAAGTTGGGTATTTCTGACTTCAGGCCTTTCAGTCTATCCCTAGCACACCTAGCTACCCACAATAGGGAATCAGGAAGACGTGGCTTCAAGTCCTTGTTTTGGGATAGACTTGCCCTGTGACCATGGTATTTCAATTCTCAGGCAACTTTTTTTTGACCAAAGGGCAATGGATCTACATCATCCCTTACAAAGTATTTCCTAACCTGATGAAATCACAAATTAAGACCAAAAAAAAAAAAGATGTGATAAACCTCTATAACAATGCAGTCAGTGGATTTTTCTTTGAGAGATGTCTAATGAAATGTACTAATACAGTGATTATCATCTTCTTCTGTTATGAATTTAATATCAAAAGACATAATCAATTATAATATATATATATATATATATATATATATATATATATATATATATATAGTCCCAACATAGAACTCCAGCTTAGGGAATGTGGTCCTAGACTTAGCAACTTAGCATCAGCAAATCTGTGTTATCTCTGTAACTTACTAGCTGTGTAAAAAAAGGTCAAGCAATTTAAACCCTGAGAAGAGAGAACCTTATTTTTTAAATGGGCTGTTGTGAAATTTAAATATGACTATGTACAGAAATGGCGTTGAAAACATCAAATGCATCATACATTATTATTTAGAGATGTCAGCATCTACTACAGCCTGCTAATGCCATTCAGAAATAATAAAGCACACCCACTATTTAACACTGAAAATTTAAAGTTAAATTCTAAATAAAGCAATGGTTACTTTCTAAGAATGGAGAAATATGTTCATTGGTTAGTAATATGAAAACTCTCCAAGTAGAATGAATATAGCATACCTCTTGGGGTCATCATGTGACTCCCATATTCTGCCTAGGAACAGTTACATGACTAGGGACAACTATAAGAGGGTAAAAAGAAGAAATATGCTGTCATCCAAGGTGCTGAAAAGCTGGATAGCAGCAGAGAAAATACTTAATTGGAAATCAGAAGACCTGGTTCAAGCCTAGGTTTTGTAATGACTTAGTTGACTGACCTTAAATAAATTGTGTAACCTTGCTCTTATTTCATCAGCTTTGAAATGGGAAAAACAAAATTCCCATGTATTGTACAATGATTGCAGGGCCAATCTGATAAAAATACACATTGTCTATATATGACAATAACTTTAAAAGTTGATTTTTTTCTCAAAAGTACTATAAAATGAATTATTGCCATTAGTATTTTATTTTTTCCTCATGGTACTTACAAGTGAGGAGCATGGGAAATTGATAGGTAATGATAGCAAGATAAAATATCTTCTTTAATATTTTAAAATATCTGTGATCATAAGTGTGGATATTTCTTCCAATGATACAAATGTTGGCACTCTCTACATTATCAGAATCTTCATGTGCTATTCAAAAATATTCCTCATCTGTTAATCAACCTTTCAGTAAGTCTTTCCTTCTTAGAGAAACTGGTCATTTATCCTTACAGAATCCATAACAAGACTTCTAAACCCAGATTCATTCCCTAGTTCAACAAATAAATGAAGTTGCATGTCCCTGCCATCATAAAACTTGCATTCTAATAGGAGGAAATTAATAATAATAATAAACATTTAAATTTACTTATTTACCTAAGATATGCCCCTTTTCGTTACCCGAGGACAAAGGTCAATGAGAACAATTATTCTGAGTCTTTCTGGTCACCAGGGCCATGCAAACATGAATTGCAAATAACTGTGAGATGGGCAATACCTGTGTGATACCCCATGTTTTACACAAGACAAAATGTTAGGCTAAGAGAGGTTAAATGGGTCAAGGTCACAGAGTCAGATGCCATGAGATGATTCCTACATCCAGGTTTTTCTGACTCCCCAAAGAATGTGCTTTGATTTATACTATAAACTGCAGCATATTTTCAATCATGCCAACATCTACCAAAGCTTATAAACAAAAGGCATATAGCCTTTGAGAACCTAGGATTATTGAGAACCCCTGTATCACAATGAAGCAACAGAAGAGGAAGTCCCAGATTATGATATAATAAAAGTAATTGGATCTCAAAGGTCAAGTTTTTAATGTTTCCTGGCCATGTTATCATCCATAGGTCTCCACGGTAGTAATTTCAAGGGAGTGAAATTTCATCCACTGCAATTTATTATAAAAAACTCCATTCTCCCATTTGAAAGATGAAAGACTTGGGAAGGTTTAGGGAATGGATGGGTTATATGATGTGCCGATGTCAGACTTAGCTGAATGAGTGGGTCATTAAATTTTCAATGTGAACACTGGAAATAATCAAACATTACCAATAAGTGCATGGTTTATTATTTGGTTGAATACTAGTTAAGAAAGAAATAGATGATATATTAATAATGCAAATTAAGCTTAAAAGTATGTCTTAAATACATGTGATGGAAGAGGGAGGAGTCACTTGTTAAAGATTTATCAGCAATGGGTATGCCTGAAAATGACTGTTTTGAAAATAAAAGTTAGCAGTAAAACTTTTTTAAAGGGAATGAATAAGTAGGAGGGTCAGGAACCCCCCCCCCCAGGGTGGGGGGAGAAGAGACAGAGACAGAGACAGAGAGACACAGAGAGACACAGAGACAGAGACAAAGACAGGGAGAATTAGACAGAAAGGGGGATGGAGGCAGAAACTAGAGACATAGAGACAGAAAATGATAATGATCTTGCCAATAAGAATTAAAAAATCTCTCTTTTCATCACCGGCATAGTCAAAAGGTGTTTCATTTCTAAAGTTGAATTAGTAAAAAGCAGACAAAGAAATAGCATTCCTTGGAGGATATGCAATAAATTTCTAGGTTTCTAAATTAAAATCATGTACATATAGAGTCTAACTTTATCTTTACAATACTTGCCTAAATGAACTGGATGTCTCGTTATATTATCATGGAAAAGGTAGGTAGAAAAAAAACTAAATAAATTTTATTTCTGCCATTAATAAATACATGTTACTTGACACATCACCAAAAGTAGCATCTTTACTAGAAGTCATGGAGATTTTATACTTAAAAGGGAAAGAATCAATGGACATCTATAGAAACATGTTCTTTGCTTTTAAAATAAGGATGCCTTCTCTTCCTAAAATATGTTCCTAAGATATGTTGTAATGTATTAGGGGGAAGAAGGAGAGAAGTTAATTTTGGAAGTATTTGTCTAAGGAAAAAAAACAATGTTCACATACCCAATCAGACTGCATCGATTATTCTTAGAAATATTTGTCATAATCTGCTACAGGATTCAACAGTGTATCTGCCTGAGATGATAAGAAAACCAAATAATGCCCACCTAGAAAGAAATGCCACTAGATTCCATTATTGAGGCAAAAACAAATCAGATGCCAAGTTAATGAAAAGGATACCTCTTCATTATAACAATCAATCAATCAGCTTCTGCATGACTCCTAACAAAGAGGCTCAAGGAAACTCAGTGCCTTCAATAAAGAGATTTTCTGTAATGTGATCTTGACTTCTGATATTTTATCATCATTTTTAATAATGCTGCTAGGAAATAATGAGGTAATAATTCACATCCATTCAATGTTTAAAGATTGACAAAACATTTTTCCCAGTATAATTCTGGATGAAGGTAGTATAAGTATTATCACCCTCATTTTAGTTTATTTTAATTTTAATTTTTTTAAATGTATTTATTTTCATCAATATGTACATGCATATTTCCAAGTTACAAAATTTTCCTCCACCCTCCCTTCCCACCTCCCTCCCATCAGCAGGGAACAATCAGAATAGCATTTTACATACATATTTTGATAAACATGTTTACAATTAATAATTTTGAGCATGAGGAATCAGGATTAAGGGAAAGAGATACATAAGAGATAATTTTTATAAAGTATTCATCAGATTCTGAAGGATTTTTTTTGTATTGCTTTGATCTGTTTTGTTTTGTTTTATTTTGTTTCTTCCTCTGGATGGAGATAATGCAATCTATAGCCAGACAAATATAATTGTCCTAGCTCTCTGAAATATTGAGAGGAGCTGCTTCCTTCAAGGTTGTTCAACTCATAATGTTGTTGATGTGTACATTGTTCTCATGGGTCTTAACTAGGTAATCAACCATGGTTCGCTCAGCATCAGATCCTGTAGGTCAGTCCATGCTTCTCTGAAGTCTAACCATTTATGGCTTCTGATAGAACAATACTATTCCATAGTATTCATGTACCATAACTTGTTTAGCCATTCCACAGTTGATGGGCATCCCCTCAATTTCCAATTCTTTGTCACTACATAAAGAGTTGCTATGAATATTTTGTAACATGTTGGACTTTTGCCATTTTTATAATTTCTTGGGGATGTAGACCTAGAATTGGGATTGTTGGGTCAAAGAGTATGAACAGTTTTAATTGCTCTTTGGGCATAGTTCCATATTACTTTCCAGAAAGGTTGGATCTGTTTACAACTGCACCAGCAATGCATCAATGTCCCAACACTCCCACAACCTCTCCAATATTGATGATTTGCCCCTTTTCTCATCTTGGCTAATCTAATAGGCATGAGATGATACCTCATTTTTGTTTCAATATGCATTTCTCTAATCAATAGTTATTTGGAACATTTTTCATATGATTATATAGAGCTTTAATGTCTTCATTTGAAAACTGTCTGTTGGGGGCAGCTAGGTGGCGTAGTGGATAAAGTGCCAGCCTTGGAGTTGGGAGTACCTGGGTTCAAATCTGGTCTAAGACACTTAATAATTGCCTAGCTGTGTGGCCTTGGGCAGGCCACTTAACCCCATTTGCCTTGCAAAAACCTAAAAAACACCACACACACACACAAAAAAAGAAAACTGTTTGTTCATATCCTTTGACCATTTACCAATTAGGGAATGACTAGTGATTTTATACATTTGATACAGTCTCTATATATTTTAGAAATGATACCTTTATCAGAACTTTCCTTCTAATTTTGGCAGCATTGATTTTATTAGTGCAAAAACTTTTTAATTTAATATAGTTAAAAATCATTCATTTTGCAGTTTATTGTGTGCTCTAATTCTTGTTTGATCATAAATTTATCTCTTTTCCATAGATCAGATAGATAGAGTATTTTTGGCCTATTAATGTATCTATGGTATTGCTCTTTATATATAAATCCTGTATGTATTTTGACCTTATTTTGGCATAGGGTGTGAGATGTGGATCTATGCCTAGTTTTTGCCATACTATTTTCCAGTTTTCCCAACAATTTTTGTCAAATAGTGAGTTCTTATCCCAGAAGCTGAAGTCTTTGGGTTTGTCAAATAGTAGATTGCTGTAGTCATTTATTTCAGTTTTCTTTGAACCTATCCTAATCCACTGATCCATTACTTTATTTCTTAACCACAGGGAGTTTTTACAATGGTTGATTTATAGTATAGTTTAAGATCTGGTAGAGCTGGGTCACTTTCCTTTATATTTTTTTCCATCAGTTCTCTTGCTTTTCTTGCCCTTTTGTAATTCCAGATAAATTTTCTTACTATTTTTTCTAGCTCAGTAAAGTAGTTAATTGGTACTTTGATTGGTATGGTACTGAACAAGTAATTTAATTTGGGTAGAATTGTCATTTTCATTATATTAGCTTGACCTAACCATGAGCATTTGACATTTTTTCAATTATTTAGATCAGACTTTATTTAGGTGAGGAATGCTTTATAATTGTGCTCAGACAATTTCTGGGTTTGTCTTGGGAGAGAGATTCCCAAGTATTTAATATCATCTACAGTTATTTTAAATGGAATCTCTCTTTCTATCTCTTGCACTCGGGCTTTGTTGTTAATATATAGAAATGCTGATGATTTATATGGATTCATTTTCTATCCTGCTACTTTGCTGAATTTGTTAATTATTTCAAGGAGTTTTTTAGATGATTTTTCTCAGGTTCTCTAGATATACCATCATATCATCTGCAAAGAGTAAAAGTTTTGCTTCCTCATTGCTAATTCTGATTCCTTCTATTTCTTTTTCTTCTCTTATTGCTACTGCTAGCATTTCTAACACCATATTGAATAGTAATGGTGATAATGGGCATCCTTGCTTCACCCCTGATTTTATAGGAAATGCTCCAAGTTTATTCCCATTACATATAATATTTGTTGATGGTTTTATATAAATACTATTCATTATTTTAAGGAAAACTCTATTTATTCCTAAACTTTCTAGTGTTTTTAATAGGAATGGATGTTGCATTTTATCAAAGGCTTTTTCAGGATCTATTAAGCTAATCACATGATATCCCCACTTTATGAAAAAACTGAGTTCTGATACCTTAATATTTTGCCTATCTATAGTGTACCATGTTAATGTGAGAACCAGGTTTCAAAAAAATAAGGTTTCTTAATTTTTTTTTTTAGTTTTTGCAAGGCAGTGCGGTTAAGTGGCTTGCCCAAGGCCACACGGCTAGGTAATTATTAAGTGTCTGAGGCCGGATTTGAACTCAGGTACTCCTGACTCCAAGGCCAGTGCTCTATCCACTATGGCACCTAGCCGCCCCTCTTAATTCCTAATCTTGGTCTCTTTCTACTATTCCATAATGATACTTTGAACCCACCCTAACTATAAGGCTACACTATCTCTAGGGCACTTTCCAGATTTCATTTGCTATGATCTTATTATTATGGATGTTGTCATAATAAAATTGCATGAAAAAATCTTTCATTCTATAAAATGAGTAGACAATCAAAAAAAAAAAGCTCACAATATGACAGGCATCTGCCAGATTCAGTGATATAGAGAAAAAATAAAACAAACCTTCCCCTCAAAAAGCTTATATTCTGCCAAAGGAAACAACATGTACACACACAATTTGTCAAATTCACACACATAAAGGGAATGCCATGTAACTTGGGGAAAAATCAGTATAGATCCCATATGAAAGGTAGTATTTGAACTGAACTTTGAGGGTAGCTTAGGAATCCAAGAGGGAGTGGTGAGATGGCCCATTCCAAGAATAAAAGTTCCTCTGTACAAAGTCATATAAAATATATTACAAAATTAAATAAAAGGTAAATTTGCCAGGAATAGAGAGTAAGTTAAAAATAAATAATATGTCATAGATCTAGAAAGGTATTATACTACAATTTTATCTTAGAAGTCATAGGAAGTTGGTGAGTTGTTTGTTTTGGGGAGTCATTTTTAAGGAAAGGAGTAATAAGATTGCTAAGGTCTTAGGGTTATTAAGGTCTTTAGGACTATCACTTTGGCAGCTATTTGGAAGATAGCTTGGAGAGAAGAGAGAGTTAAGATGGGGAGACCAGTCAAGAATCTACTGCCAAACTACAAGTGAGAGGAGGAGACCTGAACCAGAGTGGTGGCTCTTCGGGTGGAGATAAGGGGAGAGATGTGAGTGGTATTGTGGAGAGGGAAGACATAGAACTTGACAGATGATTGGATATGGGGGTGTAAGGAACAGTGAAGATTTGAGGATGACTCTAAGAGTAGTTCTTTTTTTTCCTTAAGGAAGAACAAATGCAAAATTCAACACATTGAGAAACAAGACAGCAAAGCCATTCTGGGAGACATTTTGCAATGCTCTCTAGTTCTGGCAGAAGTAGCAGGCTTTCAATGAAGTGCATATCACAATAGCACCATCTCCATAGTTAAAAGAGCTGAGACAAGTGGGAATAAGTCAGTGGAGGAGCTATGTTCTTCTGGCTGTATTCCAAGAGGAAGGTAACAATCTGGTGCAGGATTTGGAGAGCCTTGAGCTGAAAGCCCCTCAGGATACAGGATGCCACTGATAACAATCACTGAAGGAAATATGACAAGCACTTTTAAAAAATTATTCCTATCTAAGTTCCTTGGCACTGATAATCCATTGCAAATAGCTTTAGAAGCAATGGGGCTGCATACACAGTCAATTGTCTTCCCAATTTGCACTGTAACCTAAATCGGTAGATCCAGATCTCTTAATAGGTGAGGCTCATATTAATTTTCAAAGTGGTCTACTTATTTGCAAGTAATTTCTAGCTTCTTAATTGTCTTCCTGCTATATAAATAAAAAAAACAAAAAAAACTAATGAACTGTTTAGAGACTCTGGAATGAGTTGTTGTTTTTTATTGTTTGTTTTGCTTTGGGACCTGACCTCTAATTTCAATGCAGGAGTGAATTCCCAGAGAAGGGATTCAGTGACCAATACAGAGCAGACAGGTAGTACCTCATAATCTGAGAAAACTTCAAGGGAGACAGAGGGGTTGGGTGACAAAGACAGGATCACACAGCCAGTATGTACCAGAGGCAGGATGAACCTCGATCATTATGACTCCAAGATCAGCTCTCTGTCTATATGCCATGCTGCCTTTCATGGTTATATCAAATAGAAATACTTTTTACCTTTTAACTCTAGCTTTTATTCAACCAAGTTCATTTCTCTTTCCTTCTATTCTCTATCTCTCTGACTCTGTTTCTCTCTGAGTCTACACATTTCTCTTTTTATTAATCTCTCTCTGTCCTATACTTTCTTCATCTTTCTGGTGTCTCTCTGGATTTGTCTCTTTCTCTCTGATTCTGTCTTTATATTTGTCTGTATCTATGTGTTGATCTGTCTCTGTTGCAATCTTTCTTTGTCTCTCTGCTATTTTCCTCTTTGGGTCTCTGTCCCCTTGTGTCTGTCTGTACCTGTGTCACAATCTGTCTTTCTATCTGTTTTTATGCATATCTGTTTCTGTCACTAACTTTCTTTATCTCTTTGGCATATTTCCTTCTGGATCTCTGCCTATTTCTGTCTCTGTGTCTTTGTGTCTCTGTGTCTCTCTCTCTCTCTTTGACACTTTCACTGCTCTGTGTGTCTGCATGTGTATCTATCTCAGTCTCTGTTTCCATCTGTCTCTCCTTCTCTGCCTCTCTCTCTCTCTCTTCTCTCTCTCTCTCTCTCTCTCTCTCTCTCTCTCTCTCTCTCTCTCTCTCTGTGCCTCTGTGTCTGTGTTTGTCTGTCTCATTGTCTCTATCTTTTTCTATCTCTTTTTCTCTGTGTTTCTGTCTCTCTCTCTTTCTGTCTCTCTATGACTCTCAGTCTTTTTCTGTCTGTCTGTCTGTCTCTCTCTCTCTCTCTTTCTGTCTCTGACTCTCAATCTTTTTCTGTCTCTGTCTCTCTCTCTGTCTCTCTGTCTCTCTGTCTCTCTGTCTCTCTCTCTCTCTCTCTCTCTGTCTCTCTCTCTCTCTCTCTCTCTCTCTCTCTCTCTCTCTGTCTGTCTCTATCTCTGTCTCTGTCTCTGTCTCTGTCTCTCTCCCCTTCCCTCTTTGGGGCTGAATAACTTTATACCAGTAATAAGCAAAGTTGAAGTTGTGGGGACATGGACTTTCCAAGCACCAGTAAATACTAAAGCTTGACCAGTCGGGAAGAATATGTCCATACATTTTAGGTGCAACCCTGACTATATTATAAGTAAACTGGCAATAAAACTAGTCAGTTAAATGAAGCAAATGCCACCCCAGTCAGAGTAATGGACATGTACTGTAGCGTTGATGAGCCAGCTCATTTAGGCAATTACAGATCATAATTATTCCCTGGTCAAGAACAATGTGAATTAGACTAGAATTATGTTGTAGGTAAATGCTTCTTCTGACTTCTCTCATTAAAAAACACTTTTACATAATTCTAGAAAGGAGCAGGGTGTAACACCCTGAAGTGCATCATTTTCACATGACATGTTGTCTCTTCAACTCTTTACCTCTAAGCCTAGCTCATTAATATTATAGGCAGAGTCTGGAATTTCAGCATGGAAAACTGCAGGTATAGGGGTAGGTTAGGTTGCCCAGGAGTTAGACAAATCCTAAAAGTTGCCTGAGACCCAGGGAAGTGACCTGAACAGGATCATACAGCTAACAAGTGTCAAGGTTAAGATTTGAATCCAGACTCTTCATTTCAAACCCAGTCCCCAATTCACTATGCAACCACAACTTTGATAGCTCATCAGTGTTGTAGGGGTATAATGGCAATGTAGCACTTTTCTTCACTGGAGCAAAATAGTTGAATAATTTGACAAGAATCCATTATGTGTTTTCTATATGCTAAGCCTTATTTTTTCTGGGGACCCCAAAATTACCCCTGCACTCAGACATTTTACATTGGATTGCACAAATATTCAGGTATACTTTAGCATGACATCCATTATGATTGAATCACGTTTTCCATCAAGATACCACTGTAGGGGCAGCTAGGTGGCACAGTGGATAGAGCACCAGCCCTGGAGTCAGGAGGACCTGAGTTCAAATGCAGCCTCAAATACTTAATAATTGCCTAGCTGTGTGGTCTTGGACAAGCCACTTAACCCCCATTGCCTTGTGAAAACTTTAAAAAAATAAGATAACACTGTAACAGAAGACAAATCATGATCTAGAGATAAAGGGACCTTAGATACCACCCAGGCCCCCTCATTTTAGAGATGGTAATCCTGAGATCCATGAAGGTTAAGTAACATTTCTAAAATAACACAGGAATCAAGGGTCAGAAATACCTGAGTCTTGATAATCTAGTTAGTTTAGAGGTGGTGATTCAGTGGATAAAGTGCTGGAACTAGAGTCAGGAAGACTCATCTTCCTCAGTTCAAATCTGAACTTGCTTAATCACTAGCTATGTGACCACAGGATTGCTTGACAGAATGGATTCCCCTGGAGAAGGAAATGTTAAACCTCTCTACTCTAGTATATTAGCCAAGAAAATCCCAAATGGGGCTCGAAACATTGGATATGATGGGAGCAATAGAACAGCAACATTTGACTGGCCCCCTTTCCATTGTAATCACTGCCCTCCTCCCCAGTGTAGATAGTCTACTTGAAGGAAGGAATGTTTTTGCATTTTTCTTTCTATTCTTGCTACCTCAGAGAGTGCTTCACTCAAATATTTGTTGAACTGAACTGAACATAAGCAGGTTCCGTAGGATCAGATCACTGGACATTGCAAACTGTAGATCATGTTCCTGGGCAACATTATAATTATCCTAATTGCTTCTAGTTTCTAGCAGAAATATGTCCTTGACAGCAGATGCTTTTGTTGCAGGTAACTTTCCTAGCAAAAGATTTAGCAAAACATGGAGCAATGGAATCCTTTGGACAAGAATAGCACAGGTTATATGAAGTGAAACGCAGAAGCAAAAAGATCCAAAACACCAAATCCCACAGGGGTTTTTTATGTCCACTTTAGTTTATGCCTTTAATATAGAAATCAATTGCTTCTCTTGTCATTTTCTCACATCTGAACTATTGATTCTCTATAAAAATCTCATCAATACCTAATTAATCATAAATCCAATGTAGCCTTTGTCTCTTGGAACTCCAAGGTGGGAAGATGCCCTTGTGACGTTGATAATCTCTGTGACAAAATAATGTTAGAAGCATAGGGAGAATGTCTATTCCTCTTGGCCCTGTGTTTTGTTGAGTACATCGGAGATGGGATGAGAAGATACTGGAGAGCACACCTAAATATACAGCATCAACCAAAGGGATCCAATATTTTCAAAAAACAGTATGAGCTGAAGAGTTCTAGAATATGAGTCCAATAATGAGTCACTAGGGTTCCAAAGCAGAGATAGATATGGGACAGGCGTTGAACTAACATAGATGAAGGTAATAGCTTAAAAATGGGCCACTTTTTTATAATCAGTTGCCTAGATTCCTATCCATTACATCTAACACTTAATAAATTTGTGACCTCTAATATAATAAATATATGACCAAGTCATTTAACTTTATGGTTCTCAAGCAACTTCTTCAGACTCATACTCAATAATATATACATTATGATCTGCATACACAGAAGAAGGAAGGTACATGCACAAATACCAAACAATTTGTAATTATTGGAATTCATCTGTTTATATTTTTTATTATCCTTATACTATGAATAAATGGAAAATAAATTTATCTAGCTTATACTATATGCCAAACCTGTGTTCGGTATTGAAAATTCAATAGAAACAAGCACAAAAGAATCCCTATACTCTAAGAGCTTTCTTTCTAATCAAGGCATTGCATAAAATGTAGCTCAGGGAAATGACTGGGAAGAGACATTAAAGCTTGTATTTGGACCAGATGAAATAAAAATTCACTTATCAGAAACCAGAAGAAAAGAAGTTGAGGAGGAATATGACTCAAGTACATGCAGCATGGTTAGGGTAGGGGGGAGATTCTTTAAAAGAATAAACAGAAATCATTCCTTGTCCTCATTTGTTGATATAATACTCTTTCTCTGGTGTATATATTCTTTTATTCCCCTGGCAAAACTTATAATTGTTTCACTGTATATCAATACTTCTTGAATGCAAAATTTCTATTCCCAAAAGATCATCAGTCCCATTACCCTCCTAAATAACATAGTGTTGTAGAGTAAAGAGAGAATAAGAATGGAACTTTGGAACTAAAGAGTATACAATATTTTTTGCCTGGACTAAAATGCAATCTGTGTTTTTAAAAATATTATTATCTTACTGCTATAATACTAAATCTATAAAAATAACCCTTGGTGGACTGGCCTAAGAGTTAAATGTGTGCAGGTAGTAAGTTTAATAGTAGTTAGAGGTAGGCACTGAAATCCTAACATTTGCTAGTTATGTGACCTCTGAATAGTCACTTAACAAAGACAATAATACTCTTTCTGTGCTTCAGATTTTTAATCTATTAAATGAAGGGGAATTATACCATGTAACCTTAATTACATGGCTTCCACAAGTGCCATTTATTTCTAAATCCATGATCCTATGTATGGAATTTTTACTTAAAATTAGAGACTGCTATATTTTTTTAAATAACTGTGCTCTTAAATTCACATATATGTATATATATATATATATATGGAAATATACAGATATATACACACAATGATGCATATATGTGTCTACATATACATATATATATATATATATATATATTTATATAGGTAATCTGGGGAATAATTAAATGGAGAAAAGTTTTTGCAATCAGGTTTATTAGTAATTTTCCCTTGACTAAGACTGGATCATGATTTCAATATTTCAGATCCTCTACCAAAGTGATTTTTTTTTAAATCCTTCTTTTATACTTAGTTTTAATTCTTCGTAAATTGTTTTATTTTGTTATTTCAAATACACAGCACATGCTAGAGAAAGAGGGAGCATTAGATTTGGAGTCAACAAAGCTGCTCAATTCTCTCTTATCTATATTATGCTTGGCCAAATCATTTTACTTTGTGCCTCATTTATGTCATCCATATAATAAGGAAGTTGAACTAGTCTAAATTTTAAAATTACAATTGTTCAACCATATTAGGTATACAAAAATATATTTGTGAGTTTGGGGGCCTTTTCCTTAGCAAAGACAGAAATTCATAACAATTTCCTGACAAGTTTCATACCTTGGATAGTTTGCCAAACAAAAGGAATTCTTATTCTGTATCTAATTTGGGCTACTATTTTGTTTTATTCCTATGTTGTGCAGTAGGGGTTCCTAATTGATCCAAAAGGGGTGGATTGGCATAGAAATGTACCTGGGGTCTGGATTCCATTGGAGCTTGCCTCCCCATTCAGAACTCCAAGCTACTCCCAAGTCCCCTAACTAATCATTCTTTGCCAGCACATAGCTCCAAAGTGGCATCTGAGCCTGGTTTCACTAAAGAATTCTCTTAATGTGTTTCTATTAGATACTGAACTTGCCCACAGCTTCTGGTTTCTGACTACTTTCAAGTAGTAACTGACATTTAACCTTCCCTTCTCCTCTCCATGTCCATCATTTTGTCAATACAGATGTTTGTCACCAGTAAAATTTAAATGATCTGAGCTCATGAGAAAGTGAGATTTCCAGTGCTCCCTGTTGCTTGACTACAGAGCACTGTAATTTTCAGGGTGTTTTTTCCCTTATTATTTTTAAATACCCTGCATTTAAAGTTTCACATCTGCAGAAACGAAGAGAGGAGTGTATAGAACACAAAGCACAGTATGCACCAGAGGAAAACAAAAGAGGAGTGGGTGGTTTCAGACAAAGCAGTTGCCTTGTCTCTCTGACATGAGGCTTTTGTTGATGTTGTTGAGTGCTGAAAATGAAAGTCGGTTTGGTGGAGCCACGTGTCTCTCCAAACTGTAAAATTGTACTTCATGGTGGTGAGTCCTTGGTTTAGGGAACAGTTCAGCTTAGCAAAGAGGAATGAAATGATTTCCCATTGTTGTGAGAAAGGTAATAGAGCAATACATGAAGGAGAAGGAGCAGAAAGGGCAGGGGTAAAGAAAGTCACTCCAGGGAACTGAAAGGAGGGGAGGGGTCCTCTCTCTTCCCTGAAACTCATTTTTTTAATCCTAAGGGACTAGGAGAAAAGAGACAGGTGATTTGGCTAGTAAAAAGGGTAACTTGTTTGAATTTCCCATGCTATAATCCTCATGATACCCATGGAAAGATTCCTTTATGACCAAGTTCAAACCCACAATAATTTAGGAAGAGAATAATGTTTCAGTTAAGAAGCAAAATTCTTTAGAAAATCATCAGGGAGAACATGGCATCCTGCCCTAAGTGACCTTCACAAAGACTGGATCCTGTCCTTGGCTTCTTCAACTAGAGTAGGAAGTATGAACCATAGAGAAAACTACACACACACACACACAGAGAGAGAGAGAGAGAGAGAGAGAGAGAGAGAGAGAGAGAGAGAGAGAGAGAGAGAGAGAGAGAGAGCCCTATGAGAATTCAAGATGATATAGTGGAACACATAGTAGTCTTGGAATCAAGGGATTTGAGCATTAATCCCATCTCTTCTACCTATTACCTATATGACTTTGGGCAAGTCACTTAACTTCCTCAGACCTCTTTTTCCTCATCTACAATCCAAGGGAGTTGAACTAAATGGTTTCTGAGTTTCCTTAGTTCTAGATGATTAAGCCCAGGAATGTTTAGTTGGACTTCTAGATTATGATTTTGGATGGCCTTTAATAATCTCCTTGTGCAGAGATATGGGGAGATGAAGACCAGATTGGACAACTCATAGAACAGTTCTAAATAACTAATCCAACAATAGGTAGCATTTATATAGCTAAATGTTTTATCATTATTATTTTATTTGATCATTGCAATAACCCTGGTATGTAGGTGATATTTAGTATCTTCATTTTACAGATGGGGAAACTGAGACAAAAGTTAAGTGACTTGCCCATGGTCACACAGCTAGGAAGTATTAGAATGAATCTGAACTCAGGTCTGCCTGGCTCTAGGCAAAGCAATCTATCTACTGAGACCGATATTTGTGCTAATTTGTCAGCCTGGATAATGGCCCCATTCTATAAAATATTGTATCATATTTTAGATGACAATATAAAAGTAATGATTACAATAATTATCCAATGCATACAATTTGCAGGTGGGGATAGTATTTAATGTATTGAAAGAACAAGTTATAACTCAAAAGTATCATGATGGGATGAAATGATGGACCAATAAAATGAAATATAAATGACAGTAGGATTAGGTGAATATAATAATGCTACATTTTATACATTGTTTATAATTTCCTGACAATAGATCTTTTTTTTAGAAAGAAATGAACATGAAACCACTAGCTTTCTAAAGGCAATACATTCACCATAGACAAAAAAAGGTCCCCAGAGAGGATATGAATTCCAACAACAAAACTCTACTTCCTTTTTTTATCTTATTAAGACTGTCACTCTTTTGTTCCTACTAATCATAGTTCACATTTATATGACACTTTATGGATTGCAAAGTACTTTCCTGTAACAGCTCTGTAAGAAAGACATTATTGCTATTATCCCCCATATTACAGAAGAGGAAACTCAATTTCAAAATAATTTAAGTGACTCATCCACATTCACTGAATAACCAGTAAATAGAAAATGCAAATCTAATAATATTAGGCATAATATTGACCAATTGGAAAATTCACACATATATATGTATACATATATATATATATATATATATGTATATGTATGTATGTATGTATGTAGAAAGAACATGTCCTCTTCGGACCACTGAAAGAATTAAGGATGATTAGCATGGAGAAGATTTGGGGAAAGTGAAGCACAGATAACATATTAGTTATCCTCATGTATTAATAGGAAAGGGGTTTATACCTTTTCAGGCTGTCAAGAAAGGTCAAGATTAGGGGAAGATGCAGTGAGACAAATTAATCTTCTTGTAAAGAAAATTTTCTTACAATTTGAGTTACTTCAGCTGGAATGGTTTACATTAGACACAGTGCAATCTAGATATCTTCAAAGAAAGGTTATTTAACTACTTGTCATGTATATGTGGAAGAGATTTTTACTAAATTATAGAATAGATTAGATCACCAAATTCCTACAGTTCTTTTTATAAATTCCTATGATGCATGAGGAACATAGATTTGTTAACCATATAACTCCAAATTTAATGTGAAATAATATCTGCTTAGTTGTCAGTGATTTCTTGATTGTTAAACCTCCAAATGTCACTTCCCTCTATTTTCCCTTGGTAAAATAAATCTGCTAGTTTTGATTAACTCTTTCTTCCCTCCATCGCCTCTCCACTAATAGGATTACTTTGTTTATATTTTTATCCACTTCTTTTTTGTTTCCCAACAAAGAATATAAGATCCCTGCTAACAAGAACTATTTCACTTTTGCTTTTGTATTTATAGAATTTAGCTGTGTCACATAGTAGTCAATTAAAAATACTTATTGGTTGAATAAAGCATTGAAAATCAAAGAATCATAGCATTTTATAGCAGAAGGGACTTTAGTTATACAATAAAAGAGAGAAAAATTCATTTTTCAAGTTTAGGGATGAAAGAAGCTAGAAAAGTCTACATGGAGGATTTGGCTTTTGAAATGGGTGTTAAATTGGGGATGGTTTACTGGATGTTGGCTTGCAAAATACATAGGTTATGTGTCAGTGTGAGAGAGTGGGGTGTGGGGAAAATAAGGACTGTGAGTCACATAGTTTAGCTGTATATTGATTATATACAGTGAAATAGCATGGGGAAAGACTGGAAATGTTAGAACGGATTTTCAAGAGCTGGACAGAACTTGTTAGTAAAAGGTAGAACAATGTCAAAGTCATGCTGGGCTTCACTCAATCCAAAAATACATTCATTGTGACTAGTGTCTTTCTGTTATTGGTCTTTTAAGGATCATTCAATGAAAAATAATGCTGCAGGTTATATTAGACTACCTTTATCTGTTTTTTAGAATATTGTTTTTGCTCCCTTCTCCTAGTGCCTCTTGCTTCCTATTCCTGTGTATAAAATGCAAACCACTTCTAAACAAGTTAAACTTCAAGCCCTCCTTAGTTCCTCAGGCTCATTACCAAGGATTAAAAACCTCCCTATTCATTCAACAACAATGGTTTCCATGGCAATTACTGTAACACATGACATCCCCTGCAACCCTGTTTAAAAATACACACAGAGAAATGACTACCAGGTCAACACCTTTCCCAGGAAAATAAAAAAAAATAAGTAATTTTCCTTTATTCTTTATATAGACAGGTTGAAGAGAGAGGGAGAGATTAAAAAAAAAAACAACATTCAAAGTGGGGAAAAACTCAGTTCATAATTTTGAATTCTTCAGATGTATTGATTTCAAACAACCTCTAAAACAGACAAACCAATAAAGACCACTTCTTTGCTGGAGATAATATGCATTATGTTATGGCATGTTAAGGATAGAGAGAGACTTGCTGTCATTATGTCACCTCCTTTTAAAATTTCCTCCCCATTCCACCTTTTCCCCTCTACCTGAATCCCACTATCCTTTCTGGCACAAATCTTTTTCCTTCTAACTATAGTCATCCATTCCATGGGGAGCAGTTGAAGGTCAAAGTACAAACTCAAACACAACGTCTCAGTCCTGATCATTTATGTCAATCTTATCATCCTAGGATGATGCTTTTAATCATTCATCTGTGAAATTAATAAATATATAACATAAAGTCATCTTTTAATCCTTTTAAATAAAAAGAAGAGGGGTGGCTAGGTGGCTCAGTGGATAGAGCACTGGCCCTGGACTCATGGAGTACCTGAGTTCAAATCCAGCCTCAGACACTTAGTAATTACCTAGCTGTGTGGCCTTGGGAAAGCCACTTAACCCCATTTGCCTAGCAAAAACCTATAAAAGAAAAAAAAAGAAAGAAAAAAAGAAGAAAATATAGGAAAGCAGCTAAGGTATCTGTACTATAAACCAGGTGGTGCTGTGTTTCTTCATTGTAAAATGTGGATAATTAATATCTGTCATAGATGCTTCAATCAATCAACTGGGACTTATTAAGTGCCTGTTATGGACTAGATAAAGTTCATGCTCTGGAGATACAAATTACTAGTGATATAGTCCCTATTTTGAAGAGTTTACAGTCTAGCTAGGAAAGATAATATATATTATCTTTCCTAGCTAGACTGTATATATATATATATATATATATATATATATATATATATATATGTATATATATACATATATATATATATATGCAGATATAAGATAGGTACTAGGACAGTCCACCTATGGGTTGGTTTACCAATATCCTTCTCAAGCACCAAACAGAGTAGTGTTTTCACCTGTCAGTATTGTGATGCTAGGCATCTGCCCAACCTCAAGGCTAAACAAGGGGCACAGTTCTTAAGATAAGGTTTTCATGTCAGATGTTACATGTGAAATCTTGAACTGCATATAAAGTTTCCAGTGGAAAACTCAAATCTCTGAAGATTTTGTCTTTAGCATAAAAGAAGGAAGAAGAAGAAGAAGAAGAAGAAGAAGAAGAAGAAGAAGAAAGAAAGAAAGAAGGAAGAAGGAAGAAGATGATGATGATGAAGAAGAAGGGAAGAAGAGGAAGAAGAAAGGAAGAAACTGAAAGTAATTGTAGTGGTAGTGGTAGCATCAGCAATAGCAGCAGCAGCAGCAGCAATAGAAGTAGCAGTAGCAGTAGTAGTAATAGTAAAACTACCAGCAGTTTGTGGGGAGAGGATTTAGGAAAAACTTCTTATGGAAGTTGGTACTTGAGGTGATCCTAGAAGGAAATGAGGACTTCTAAGTGGCAGGGATAAGGAGGAGTTGCTTCGCATGGAGGTGATCTGTGCATAGTCGTGGACATGAAAAATTAGTGTTGTGGGAGAGAAAGAGCAAGGCCAGTTTGGTTAGGTCATAGAATGCATGCAAGAATATAATTTATAATAAGATTAGAAGAGTGTTTGCAAGCAGGTTGTTAAGGACTTTATACCTCAAGCAGTAGAGCTTATATTTGTTTCTAGAGGTAATAGCAGGCCACTGAATTTTATTGACGAGGGGAATAATAACCTGTTCAGAACTATGCTTAAGGAAAACGTCGTGCTTTGGTTTTTGTGTGGAGGATGGGCTAAAGGGAGGAAGAACAATTTTATAATATATTAAGAGAATGTGATAAGAGCTGAGATTATGGCCATGTGGCTAGAGAAAAGGAGAAGTATGAAAGAAATATGAATGTAGACAAAATCTGGAAACTGTACAGATATAAAGAATGAGCTAGAATGAACAGTCACTTAAGATCCTGAGGTTGAAAGCCTCAGTTTCTGGAAGCCTCCTCACTAGAAAGGAGAAAGTTTGGCAAAGGGAAAAGATGAAAAGTTCTGTTTTGGACATATTGAGATTGAAATTCCTATAAGACATCCAGTTTGAATGTCCAACAACAGGTGAAGGAGCTCAGAGGAAACTCAAGTCAGATGATTTGGGATCCATCACAGGATTAAAAGCACCTTGAAAGATATCTTACAAGAATATTGAAGAGCAAATGGGACAATTTGTCGTGTGCCTTTCAAAGTACTTTATGAGTCAATGATAATTGCTGAAAGGATCAAGAAATTCACACAATATATTGTGACTTAGTTTCTACCAGCTAATTGACAATCACCAGTAATAATACTAACTTGTTTCTATGACTTATATAACAAGAAAGTTTTGAAGAATTTGAAAATAGGATAGTGCTCTGTGAGTGATAAATAACAGTGAAAAGTACATATAAATGCACTGATAGATACCTGCACAGGAAAAACTAAAGGGGAATAGACATAGCAATTTTTAAATGAACAGGGAGATGAGCCCATCCCCAAAAGAGAATGAATAGTGTAATCCAATTACCCTCATTCTGTCAAGCCCCAGGCAGATGTGTTGGATCAAATACATAGTTCCTGATACCACAAGACCTGGCTCCAGATTTGTAAAAGAACCCCATGAGAAGACTATCTGGGTCATGTCTGGTTGTTTCTGATCCAAGAATATAAAAGATGCTTGAAATCTTTGCCTATGTTGATAGGGGGGTATAAAGTAGGGGGGAGGACAGAATATTTGAATGTTTTATTCTTGAAGGACTTCCTTATGACAAAAAGGGCAAGAATCTAAAATATTAATAAAATTGAAGTTAAGCTAGATGATCTCCAGAGTTCTTTCTAATTCAAACTTTTTATAATTCTGTTAAATAGACAATAATACCAGCTTTATGTTCAGAAAAGAACTATCTTTACCTAATAGTATTTTCTTTGTTTAAATGAAAGCTTTTGTGACTTGTGATCTTCTTAATTAAAGAACTAGTATTTCAGGAAGTAGTTGGAATGGGATCCTAGACACTGGAATTCAAGGCAAGGCTCAAATACTTGGAGTTGGCAGGGGTTAAATATAGTTACTCTTTTCTGCCCTTTTTTTATTTTTTCCCTATTTCAAATATGACTAAGAGGAAACTTGGAAAATAACAGACTTGGTTTCAACACTGCCTATGCTAGGAGAGGCCAGAAACCAACAAACTAAAGTTGCATATTTCTTTTTTTTATTTAAATTTTATTTTTTTTCAATTACAAGTAAAGATAGTTTTCAACATTAATTTTCTATAAGATTTTGAGTTCCACATTTTTTCATTTCCCTACGCCACTATAACATCGAGTGATCTGATATAGGTTATACATGTGCATTCATATTGAACCTATCCATATTAGTCATATTGTGAAAAAAGATTTAAAAGAAGGGAGAAACCATGAGAAAGGGGAAAAAATAAAATTTTTTAAAAAGAGAAAATAGTATGCTTTAGCCTGCATTCAGACTTCTTAGTTCTTTCTCTAAATGTAGATGGCATTTCCCATCATAAGTCTTTTAGAATTGTCTTTGACCACTGTATTGCTGAGAAGAACTAAGTTGATAATAGTTGATCATCACACAATATTGCTGTTAATGTGTACAATGTTCTCCTGGCTCTGCTCATATCCCTCAGCAACAGTTCATGTAAATCTTTCCAGGTTTTTCTTAACTCCATCAGCTCATGATTTCTTTTTTTTTGTTTTTTGTTTTTTTTTTGTTTGGCTAGGCAATGGGGTTAAGTGACTTGCCCAAGGCCACACAGCTAGGTAATTATTAAGTGTCTGAGACCAGATTTGAACCCAGGTACTCCTGATTCCAAGGCTGGTACTCTATCCACTGCACCAACTAGCTGCCCCCCATGATTTCTTTTATAACAAAAGTATTGCATCATATTCATATACAACTTATTCAGAAATTGATGGACTTTGCCTCAATTTCCAATTCTTTAAGTTGCATGTTTCTTTCCAGATTGATGACCCCCCTCTACAATCCATTCTTCATATTAATGTCTGATTTTTTTTTTTAAAAATTTGGTTCTAATTACATATCCAAATTGTTCAAAATCTTGAAGGACTCTCTGGTGCTTATAGATCTATGGACACTCCACTCCAACTGAGTCATGAACAGATTTCAGGGGATCCATGACCTTGAATTGTAAAATAAACTTTTATTTTCACTCATCTTTAGCTAAAATTTAGCATATTTTTTTAAAATTATTTAAAGACAGTTTTCTGAAAAGGGGTCATAGGTTTCACTAGAATATCAAAAGGAACCAAAACATAACAATAACAAACATTAAGGGCCACTGCGATAGCCTAGCATTCATGGTTCTCTATAATCTGATTCAAATATACACATTCAGATTTATTTGACACTATTCCTATTCATGAATTCTGAACTCTATACCAAACTGAACTCATTATCTCCTGACTTTTTCCTGTCTTCTCCATACCTTTGTACATATCTTCCCCAACTCTTGGAACAGATTTTCCCACCTTTGTATCACAAAATCTCCATGTTACAAGGACCTTGGTGCTTTTAAACCTAAACTATAGTTAATCCATAGATTCTAACCCATAGTTAAAATCTAATCTAATTCATAGCTAAAAAATAATCCCCTCTACCATATATGTGAAAAGAAGATTGTAAGGTCATTGAGGGCAGGATTTGTCTTTTGCCTCTTTTGGTATCCTTGTGTTTCCTTAGTGCTTAGCACAGTCCCAGTCAAAGAGTAGGTGCTTAAACAATGTTTATTGATTGATTGATTGGTCATCTAAACTTTTCTTGAAGGCTTCCAGTAAGAAGGAACCTATTTCCTCCTAAGACAGGATATTTCATTTATGGATAGCTCCAATTTCAAAATGTTTTTCCCTATTCTAGGGTCTAACTTTACCCTTAAATAATTTATTCCTATATCGTTCAGTTCTTGAGCTAGAGGACCAAGTAAAATAAATTTAATTCCTAATAAGAGAACTTCAAACACGTGAAGATGGTTATTATCAGTAACAATACATGTTATTACTATTCTTCTAAGGGTAGAATAATATTGATGATAATAATGACATATTTGTTATCATTATTATTATTATTATTATTTATTAATGAACATTTATATAACTTTTAACTGTGTTCCAGACTTTGTGATAAGTACTGAATAATCATTACCTCTTTTGATCTTCAAATCATCCTGTGAGGTAGGAAATATTGTTTTCCCCATTTTATAGAGGAAGAAAATGGGTCAACTAGGGCCATTGATTGGCTTGTTTAGGTTCACATAGCTAGTAAGAGTCTAAGTCTGGATTTGAACTCAAGTCTTCCTCACTCCAGTCCCAACTTTCCATCATACCAAGTAACTGTTTACAAAGGAGGTGATAATGATAGCAAATCTTACTAGTGAAATCCTTTTTCTATTTCAAGACCTTCTTGTGACAGAAGGGAAACTTAAATCTGTCCCTGTCCCTTCTGTAGACATATACCCTTCCCTCCATATAATATTAATTTCTTGAGGGCAAGAATTATGTCATTTTTCATCTTTCTATCCCCAGATCCTGGTTCAATAGTCAGATAGAATAGATTCTTAATAAATATTTGTGTGAAAGATTTGGAGCACTGATGAAGAGAAATTTTTGCCAATATGAATTGTATTGATGTAGTCATTAAAAAATAACATTGTTCTTCAATTCTTCAAATGACACCCTGAATAATTGTAAAGGGGGGGGGAGTAAATCTTTAAATTTGAAGTAAAAAATCATTTTTTCCTTGACTGTCATTAAAAGAGGTAAATTCAGGCTCCTACTCTTGTCCAGTTTTCCACCACTGTCAGTAAATTGTTCTCACAAAAGATGGATTGTATAGACTTTTGATTGGTTTCCCATTAGAAAGTTGTTTTTTGGCTTGATTTTTGTTTTTAACCATTTCTGAAGGATTATAGTTGTAGTGCACCTGGCTCTGGATTTACAGAATCTGCCTTCAAATCTTGCTAGAGAGAAATACACAGACAAAGAGAGACAGAGACCTAACAGAGAGATAGAAATGAAAAGAAGAGCAAAGAGGAGAGCTGTGATAAGTGCTGGGGATGCAAATATAAGCCAAAAGAAAGATAGCCCATGCCCTCAAGGAGCTGAGTTAAGTGAAAGAGCAGATGGGGAAGATGTCCTTCCAGGACTATAGCTGGCAGATTGTGAGAAGTAGCATTTGATTCTGGGATCCTATATTCTGATATTTCTAAAATAGTCATACCACTAGAAAGCCATTTTCCTCAAGTTAGAAATGCTACTGTGGATGAAATTAACATTGGGGCTTTGTCCTTCCAAAAGCATCATATGCTTCTTTTATTTGAAACAAAACGACGTCCCTGACATTCTTTTGGCATTCTATGGAACTGTTTTAGAAATAGAAAGAATATATTGTCCATCCCTGTTCTTGCTGAGAGGGTGAGGGAATGGGGATAAAAAAGAAGATAATGAGAATAAAGAAAATATAGAACATTTTGAAGAAAGAACAACTTTAAAAATTGTGAAAGGGTATACTCTCTCTATATAGGTTCCTTAAAATATTTAAAGAAATATGTCTCTATTTATTTATTCTATTTATCAGGCTCCTACTCTTGCCCAGTTTTCAACCACTGTGAGTAAATTGTTCTTACAAAAGATGGATTGTATAGACTTTTGCTTGGTTTCCTATTAGAAAGTTGTTTTTTGGCTTTCCTACTTTCATGAAATATGAATAACAGGGGTGGCAAAGTGGATAGAGCACCAGCCTTGGAGTCAGGAGGACCTGAGTTGAAATCTAGACTCAGACATCTAATAATTGCCTGGCTGTGTGACCTTGGGGAAATCACTTAACCCCATTGCCTTAAATAAAGAAAATTCTAAAATATGAATAACATCAAGTAGTATTTATAATAGGTAAATTTTACCATTAATATAGGTAATTTAAAGTTTTCATAATACCATATACAAATATGTGTATATGTACATATACATAGACATGTATGTGGGCAACTAGGTGGCACAGTGGATAGAGAGCACTGGCCTTGGAGTCAGGAGGACCAGAGTTCAAATCCAGTCTCAGACACTTGTCACTTCCTAGCTGTGTGACCTTGGACAAGTTACTTAACCCTGATTGTCTCTCATCTAAGACCGTCTCCAGTCTCCTGATTCATATCTGGCCCTGGACCCAGATTATTTTGGAGGAAAAAGTAAGACTGGTGACTTAGCACAAGCACTCCCCACCCCAAAGACAATTCATGTATTTGTCATAGCATCACCTCCCTGATGTCATGGTCTTCTTCAGTGATTAAGGACAAACATCAAGTATGTGTGTGTATGTATATTTATGTATATACATATATATATATATATATATATATATGTGTGTGTGTGTGTGTGTGTGTGTGTGTGTGTATACATATATATATATATATATATATATATATATATATATATATATATATACACACATATATACAGTCTCCTTATTCACAGTATCCCTGGAGTTAGGTGCTATTGTGATATCTATTTACATTTGAGTAAACTAAAGCTAAAAGAGATTGTGATTGTACACACCTAGTTAACATATAGAGCATAATTTGAATTTAAGTCCAATATTCTCCATTGTACCATTTATTTGCCTAATATGATAAGTAGGGAGATAGAGGCTGGCTCCATTATTTCAATGGTAAAAGTAATTCCTAAGTGAGAAAAATTCCCTCTAGAAATGCAGCTTAGTCCTTTCTATTAAATTTATAATCTTAGGAAGTTGATTACAGTTAACCAAAGCCATTAAAAAGTAAGTGACTTAGTCAAGATAGCATGTATCAGACACAGATCTTGAAGTTAGGTCTTTTTCTGAGGCCAGTTCTCTACTATGAAAGTTTTTCCTACCTTCTTGTTCTTTTCTTTTCTTTTCTTTTCTCTTTCTTTCTTTCTTTCTTTCTTTCTTTCTTTCTTTCTTTCTTTCTTTTTCTCTGTGTCTCTGTTTCTCTCTCTTTGTCTCTGTCTCTGTCTGTCTCTCTGTCTCTGTCTCTCTGTCTCTCTCTCTCTCTCTCTCTCTCTCTCTCTCTCTCTCTCTCTCTCTCTCTCTCTCCATCTTTCTCTGTCTCTCTCTCCCTCTTTCTTGTTGTAGGTTGGTACAATAGGAAGAGTATCATACTCAGACGATCTAGATCCTACTCCAGGGTCTATCAATAACTAGCTGCTTGACCTTAAGCAAGTCAAAAAATGTATCTGATACAGTGCATCTTCCATAGGAAGAAGAACTTGGAGTAGATAATTCCTAACTTGACTGACCAATGGATCCACTGCAGTTCTGACAGTCTGAAAAATAGAAGCTGAATACTTCAGATTAACTCTTCTATCAGTGTTTTTATAATCTATCATCACTTTAAGTTCAACAATCAGAATTTTTTCCCCTTTTAAATGACCTGCCTCTAGTCTCATAAATAATGTGTCAGAAATGGAATTTGAATGCAAACATTTCTGTTTCAAGATCTGATCTCTAATGTATATATGTATGTAAATAGATATGTGCATATATGCAACCATGTGTTTCTATATGTGTATATGTGGATGTACATATCTGCATATATCTAGGTCAGTAGATGAATTGAGTCAACATAAGCATAGATTTTCATGTATGTTTAATAAATATTTAGTAAATTCTGCTCTGTGGAAATCATTGTATTTGGTTCTAGGAGAACAAAGACCAAAAATATCCCCAATGTGCTCTCAATAAGTTTATATTTTACTAGGGAGATAAAACATAAAATATGTTCAAAGTTTTTTTTTCTTCTTGCTTTTCTTCCTTTTTCTTCTTTCCCCAAGCAGGAGAAAGTTCTAACAACATTGAGAAATTGGATAAGACTTAGTCTAGAAGGTGACTAGAGATGTACTTTGAAAGAAATTAAGAATTCTAAGGGACAGAAGTGAAGAAGAAATGCACTACAGACATGGGAAGTCACTCAAACAAAGGCATGAAAATGGGAAGTAGAATTTCACATACAGGGAATGACTAAAAGTCTGTTATTAGAAGAGAATATACAAAAGTGGGAGTGATACAAAGCTAAATTAAGTGAAAATAGGTGGCCACTAAATTGTGGACAACCATAAGTAAAGTGTTACTGAAGAAGCCAAGATGTTGCCCTGAAGGATAATGGTAAATATCCATAAAAATCACAACTATAAAAATTTATAAAAGTGGCCAAGAGAGATTTAAAGGAAAAAAGAATCAGTTTTAGTTGTATCAAATCTATGTGGAAGAGATGATATTTAAGTTGGGGATTGAAGAATGCTTCAATTGACAAATATGGAAAGGTAGGACATTCCAGATATAGGAGAAAAGTGTGAAAGTAAGAGACATGTTCAAGCAACTCCCCTTTATGTGCTCTTCATCCTATGCCAGCTTACTAAGCATTAATAGGAATTCTGTGAGAGAGAGAAAGCAGGGTGTTTAGATGGGAGAAATTCTTACAAGGTTGGCAGAACTTAAGAAAAATTTCAGAGAATATGCTCATAATATCATAGAATTAGACATGGAAGGGACCTTAGAGATCATCTAGTATAGATTCCTCATTTTATAAATGAGGAAGAGAGAGGTAAGTTACGTGGCACATTGGGCAGAGTGCAGGCTTGAAGTCAGGAATACTCATCTTCATAATTTCAAATATGAGTTCAGATATTTACTAGCAGTGTGACCCTGGAAAAGTCACTTAATCCAATTTGCCTCAGTTCCTCATGTATAAAATAAGTGGACAATGGCAAACTACTATAGCATCTTTGCCCAGAATACCTCAAATACAGTAAAAAAAACTAGACATGACTGAAAATCAAATATGTAAAGAACATGGAAAATCTCAAAGTATTATATAAATGTTAACAATTTACATTGTTGTTAGCATCTTTAAAATTATTAGAATAGTTTCAATAACTTTCTTGCATTTCTGCTTAAATCCATAAAGTATCAAAAGGTTATGTGCTACTGAAGTATGTTTTATTGGGCAAAAATTTAGAATATCATGAATCGTGATCCTGAATATCAAGTTTTGGAATTTTTTTAAGAATCTTTTCAAATAAGGTAAGCATATATAAATAATATATTGGGCCATGACTATAAAGAAACATATATGGATATACATATCTTTGTATGAAGAAATTCTACATATATTATATAAAGCTTAATTTTAATTGTACATATGTGAATAACTTCCACATAAAATTAAATAAGCATGTGATATATATGAACACATATATAAACTGTCAATCCATATTATAACCAATGAAATTATTTTAGGAGTTTAGATAGATAGATATAGACAGAGTTGTAGGAGGTAGATAGGAGTAGGATAGAGTGGTGGACCAGGAAGTCAGGAAGACTAAATTCAAATCTTGTCTCCGATACTTAGTTAAAGTAGATAGTACAGATGGCAAAGAATTAGGTCCTAAAAGGGAAGAAAAAATTTCTGAATTTCCTTTAAGAAACTGCAAACTCTTTTAATGACCCCAAGCTTTTCATTGAAAGGCTCATCTTTGTAATACCAACCATTTTAATCTGTGCTGCTTTATGACAATAAGACCTAGAAAACAATAGTCTCCAAAGAATTAAAAATTAATTTCACATAGAAGGCAAGTTCCACTGGTGCCCTTTCCCTAATCAAAAGAAAGTAGAAAAAGACATTGGACACTGGACAGACCCCCGAATTAAGTATCTTTGAGGACATCAATGAATGTCATCTACATTAGTAATAACCTGCTCCACCGGGAGCTCCAGTGAGCTCCCAAATTGATGAGACCACAGAGTTATTTGAATATTTGAGAGGCAACTCTATAATTTAGAATCTTAGAGAATTTTCTGGAGCACTAAGAGTTTAAGTGATTTGGCCAAGGTCAGGCAGTTATTATGTGTCAGAGGTAGCATTTGATTCCAGTTATTGGTTGGTTTTCTAATCTCTATTCCACACTTTTTTTCAAGGATAACACATACATGTATATTTACATAAATATATATTCTTAAATATTTATGTATAAACAAATTAAAAATAAAAATACATTCATGTATATAAAAGTACATATAATGTATCATGAATATTCTGACTAATGAACATTTTGAATTAAAAAATATTAAATAATAAAGTCATACATTAATTACTAGTTATAGAATAATGAAAATATAGTCAGTTATAATTACAATCATTATAATACCAGATATTATTAAAAGATTGGGGGGAGGGCAATTCATATGACATTTTAGAATCTTACAAGACTTGTGGGTCATAATTGTAAACCTCAATTATAATTACATTGACAAAGGCTGGAAATGCTAGTTCATAAAGATTTCTGACTGGGAAACTCAACTAATCTAGCAATCACAAACGGGTTCTGAATTCTCTGCTGTAGACAAAATGTTACATTAGACACTTCGGTAACAGCTAAGAAGTAGGACGCATATTCCAGGCCCTCTCAGAGATTATAATTTGAATTGGAGAGAAATTTTACAGATAAAAAGTTAAATAATGTCATACATGCCATAGATTCTGTCTTTTATTCTACTTCTTATATCCAGGTCATCATAGCTAATATTTTGGAGTCTACTTATATCTCCAACATATCTCTCTACTCCCCTTTGAAGAACGTGTAATTTTGATTCTTCTTAAGATTATGATGCTCCATGGATTCTACCTATACAGCAAAACTAGGAGACCAATTGTACTAGAAATATAACTTGTACCAAAAAGACAGGTTTTTGTAGGAGGGCACAATCTTGAATCCCTAAAAGCATAATTTTCCAAATGAGATTCAGGTCAGTTATGTAACAAAAAGAGTGATAACAGAGGAACAGCACACATGATTCACTGGAATCCATCAAATATTAAAAGGACGTAACCCTTTCCTAGCTTCATGTCTTTGAACTGGCAGTCTTTATGACCTGGAAAATACTCCTCTTTCCTTTTCAATACTTTGAATCTTTATTACCCATTAGAGTTCAGATATTATACTCTGCATGAGACCTCTCCTGCCTGAAACCCCATCTCCCAACAACCCTTCATACCCCCTCAAAATTGTACTTATTTGGTGCATATTTTGTGCATAACTTCATCTTCGTTCATGTTGTTTCCCTTAATAGAATGTAAGTTCCTAGAAGGCAGGAATTGTAATTTGTAGCTCTTATCATAAAACCAGGGGCCTAATAAGTACACAATAAATGTTTATCAGTTGATTGATTATTATGAGTTCTGAGCTTTGTAAAGTACAAGCTAAATGTAAATTCTTCTTTATTATTCTGGGGTGTCCATACCATAACAAATCGAAAGGCCACCTCGAAAGCAGGCCAGCCTGAGTTCCCAGCACATCTCTGACTTAGACTCACTATGTGACCCTAGGTTAAACATTTAACCTCTGAGTACACTACTCAACTTACTCAACTCTATACAACTATCAATTGCAGAAATGGAGGAGAGGGAGTTCCCTCAACTGGGAGTTCTTTACACTGAGGATATGGTCATCTAGCACCTATCCTTGGAGAAACTATAATTTTCCTTCCTCCACCAAAGTTTTCCTGTGCTGCCTCATCATGTTGTTCTGCAGTTTTCTTAGACAAGATATTAAAGTGGTTTGCCATTTCCTTCTCCAAGGAAGGAAATTGGATTGAGGAACTAGACCTTGCCCAGGGTTACACAACTAGTGTCAGGCCCAATTTGAACTCAGGTTCAACACTTCTCCATGATTGTCATTCTCTCAGTACTTACAAAGATATCATGTCAGTACATCTTTATAATTTAATTGTTCCCAATTTATTTGATACATACATTTTGTCTTTCCAGCTACACTATAATCTCCTCAAAAGGCCATGTCTTCTAATCATTTTGTGTTAGTTTCTCTAAGGATTCTTACCTGACTAACTTCTCCTAGGCAAGTTAGTTTTTGAGAGCTGCTTGGGTTATGGAGATGTCTATGATATATGCTAAGAGAATAATGACCTTAGGAAAATATAGCTAGAATGTGTAAGAAATAGGTGGCTACTTGCATAGGTGGATGCTCTGACTTCTCCAGGCAGTAGAATGTCTTTATAACTGAATAGTACTGTCTCCCTAGAACATGGAATCAGTTGTGTTACTCTCCCTGGTTTCAAGGTTCTACTGAGTATCCACTTGGCTATATAAAGTTTCCTTCTGATAGTCTGGGTGAAATAAAATTATAGGGAATGAGGAGGAGCCCCAGAGCAATAGTGCTATAATGAAAAAACCAACTTTTCTGATGTACAAGCATTATGGCACCAGTTAGATAAAGGTACATTTTGTTACTTGGAACATGTTTCTTCAGGTTATACATGCTTACTTAATGAATAATAAAATCACATGCATAAATATAATTATATATATATATTATATATAAATACACATTATGTATACATATATATTATATACTTGTATATACATTATATATACTTTTATATATTACATATGTTTGTACATATTTGTATATATTTGTATTCATTAGTATCTTTATGTGTCTAGGTATTATCATATGAACAAAAGAACTTCTGATAATGGAGAATAATCTTCTACCCACTGCTTCAGATTTTTGCACATATACACAAATATACATAGATATTCTATATAGATATAGGTATTGATATATAGAAATATATGAATATCAACATAGCTATAACTTATATCTGTACACATTTCATATAGTAGATAGAGAGCTAACCTAAATCAAAGATTTAAGTTCATATTCTGCCTTTGACACTTAATAGTTGTATGACTTTGAACAAGTGAACTAACTTCTCGGTACCCAAGACAGTTCTCTAAGACTTTAAGTTGAAGAGAAAGCACCATCCTGCATTAGGAGTTTCCTCCCCTCAGGTATCCCTTTGCAACAAAATCATTGCTATATATTTACATATTCATATAATGAAAGTATTCATGTGTATATGTATATATACATCCATGCATACATTTATTTATTTAATGATGATTAAACCTAATGTGCTTTTTGAGATCACAAATCTTGAGCTGAAAGGAGTATTATATGCCTTCCGGTGATATATTCTCATCTCACAGATGGGAGAACTGAGAGCTAGTTAGAGTACATGTATACATATGGACATATACATATATATGTATATATACATACATATATATGTATATATATATACATATATATATATACATATATATATATATATGTATATATATATATTTATATATATATATATATATATATATATATATATATATATATATAGCTATAAACCACACCATGGACTTCGTACATGTTTACACTGTGCATACTAACATTTCAAAGAACACGAATTCAAGGAATTTCATGGGTTTTTTTGCTTATGAGATAGCAATTCCCTGGAATATAGAAAGTCTGAGTCACTTTGTTGGATTTGCTCTGGTGCTATTACTCAGTTGTTGATGCCTGAGATATGGTCATTAGCTCATTAGATAAAATTTGTTTGAAGCTCTGGAAATAATTCCCCAGGTTACATTGACCACTACCAATGTGAATTCAACAACTTATATCTGATTGTTATGCAATCTGATTTTTAATCAGAGGGAAAATAAATACCTTAAAAATCAACAATAGCAATTCATTATTCAGCCTTGACAAGGCAATATTTTGCTACAGAAGTAAAATCAGACCTTTTCATAGCTCAAGAAGAGCCATGTTGTGCTATAATAATATTAACTGAGGAATTGAGGATTGAGGAACAGATTGAGGAAATTTTTTAACTCCTTTTGGGGAAAATGAACTGTCCAATATTTGGTGTATGTAGAACATACTAAAGTTCTAAGTAAGTGTAAAAATAAAGATTCACTCTGAGAAGGATACTTGGAATAGTAGAATGAACCAAAGAAGCAATAAGCAGATGGAATGAGGTATAAATGAAATTCTGATGGAATAAGAGGTTTATGTAACAGAAACTAATAACTAAGGTCAGAAGATTTGGGTTGACATCTAGGAATTCCAGAATATACCCAAAAAAGTTATAATAAATTTCATTCTCCTTCCACAAAATAGCACTATTTACTCATCTTATCTATTAAAATATTATTTTAAATAAAGGCTTTCCCTCTAAAAATTATCTCAAAAATACTTTGTTGCATTCTCATAAATAATTTTTAGAATGAAATATTGGACAAAATCTGAGGAAGAAAGGAAATCAAGAGGTATATTCCAGGCCATGGAGAAACTACATGTCTTCAAATGAGATTTGAAATGTTAGAAAGTGTCAGGAAAGTGAAGCAATGCATGCAGTCATAAACGACTGAAGAGCTGGTGGATACCTCTTGTACTAATAGAGATGGCAACAGTTGGATAAGGAGAAGAGGAGAGAGAGGAACAAGGCCTATGGCCAATGCTCCTCTCAGTAGTATCGTACCTTGCAAACCAAGATCTGATACCTAGGTGCATCCAGAGATGAGCATCAAACCGAAGGCACCACTCTCACTGTCCTTGTTTTAACTCTTACACCTTAATTTGGAGGAATGAAGAACATTTTGATCTGACAGTGCCTCATTCTTCTAATGTGTCAATTTTAGTCATTACATAAAAGTAATTTACTTTCTAATGTGATAGGCTTTATAGAGATGAAAAGTGAAATGGCACAGAATAAGGACCAAGAATTAGAAAACTAGAGTTCTGACCCTGGACCTGCCATTAACTAGCTGAGATGCGGTATCACTTCATCATCATCTTGGTCCCCAGCCACTTAATCTGTTAAACAAGGTGATTAAACTATATCATCTCTGAGACCTCTTTCAGCTCTTAGATTCTGTTTCTAGAGACTGATAGAATAGTCCATAATACACATACATGCACATACACACACACACATACATCCAAAAGAATGTAAATATAGTGACCTTTCACACTACCTTGTTTTCTCTCCTTAAAAGAGCATATCAACAAACAGAAGCAAAGCAATATAATTTTTAAAAGTCACAGCTACTTAAGTCAATGAATAAATTAATTAATTAATGAGAATCAGTGAATGAATAAATTGATTTTATAGAGGCTGTTAAATTTCAGAATTGCTTGGCATCATAACATAATACATAGTTCATTGGCTTTAGCATGGAGTCCCTCTCTGGGCTTCTGTTTTCCTCATTTGCAAAATAAGAAGGTTGTCTCAGGTTTAATTTTATTAATTCTTCATAATAAATCATCCTTTTTATATAAGATCTATGTAGTTATCTATAATTTGTTATATTTTTAAAATTTTTATTTATAAGGTTCATGTTACAATTCTGTTTACAATAATAATTATTTGTTTACTAAATTAATCAATACATTCCACTCAATGGGAGCTAATTTATTTGAATTTTAAAAGTCTAATGGGGCACTTAGAAAGAAAGACAGACACATACAAAGAGATATGGGAGAGAGTGAAAAAGACAGAAACAGAGAGAGAATTATTTAAGTAAATCCTAATTTTTCTTTCAAGGGCTCAGCATCAATCAATATTTGCACATGAACAGTTATTAAAGAGACAAGATCTTCCTTAAGGTAATAAATTATCTCACAATATAATCATAAATAAGGCCCTAATGAATACTTGAATGGCTTCTACCCAAATATTATTAAAGTTTGTCTTTATAAGCTATATATTTAAAGCAAATAAAATTTACTATTTATTCAAATCAATGTCTACTTAAGTTAGGAGAGAATAATGATGATTTTATTCCATTTCCTATTTCTTTAATACTTCAATGGAGGAATAATGTCATCATTGTGAATATTGCCTCCATCAGCTCTGAACACTCTTCCTTTTTATTAAATTCTGAGCCCAATTCATTGTCCATCTGTGGTACTTGTCCCATAGATAGATAGATAGATAGATAGATAGATAGATATAGATGTATACTAAAATAGTGTAATAATTTACTGGACTGGCCTTAGAATTATATGGCATAGCTGAAAAATACACTTTTCATTCATTTTTTTCATATATATATATATATATATATATATATATATATATATAGGCCAATCCCCTTTGTGTATTCATATATCTCACTGAGAAGTCCTTCAGTGTCTTGGGACTTAATACAGTGTGTAATTATCTTCTCAAAATAGTAGCAGCCAGAGCACCTCACAATTATGGAGTATCCCTTTTCCATTTGGACTTTGAGTAGGATAACTTCCATGATGGTAGGGAATACCTTTGACAAGCATGTATTTCCCTAATTAATGCCTTTCGTAATATTTTTAAGTGGAGGGTCATTGGAAAAGTTATCTCTGGGGTTGTATTTCTGAAAGCATGATCATAATTTACTTATGAGAGAATACTTCTTGAACTCCTTCAGACTTTATTTTCTCTATCGAATCAAATGCTCCCCCCCCCAGTAATTATTAAGAAATAAAAACACAATTTGCTTCTTCAGAAGAATCATTTGTAATTTCTGGTCTATTCCCTTGCCATATATTCATCAGTAATTCCCTCAATGCATAAAAGACATCTTTCCCATAAAGATTTTATAAAGATGAAGAAATAAGGGTCTACATATGTGATTACAAAATGCTCTTAATCACTTGTGATAAGGACGAGGAAATAGTATCATTTGTGATATTTCCTCATTTCTTTTATATCTTCCATTCCTTAAAATATATTTTTGAAACATTTTCTCAAAGATCTCACAACTGTGTTACCTTAAGTTCATATTTGATAATTGTATTCTTTTGGTTTTGTCCTATTTCTAGTTCTTCATCTATCATATTCGGTCACGAAGTATTAGATTCCAGATGATTTCAAAACACAGAAGCACTTACAAATCTGTTTCATTTAGTATTTACTTGTTGTCCATCCAGTTCCATATATGAATTCTTTTGGAAAGATGTGATTCATCTGTGTCTCAAGCCCATCTTTTTATAGAATTGTTTTCTGTCAAGCCATTCTTCACTCCTTGTTTTCAGTTTCATAAGAAGATGTCACTGTTGATCTTTTACCATCCTATACCATAGTATTTTACAAATGAGTTTGTATTCTAAACCAGTGTTGTCTTGGACAATTTACTACTAGTCTATCTTGATGCGCAACTTAAGAGACCTGAAATTTGGATTGGCCATTGCAAATGAGGGATGACAGGCAAAATGAGAGATGATGGGGAGGCTTTGGCAGGGGTGGAAATTGAATCAATAGCAATCTGAAAAAAAAACTGACACACTGACATAAATAAAAAACAGACAACTATTCCTTCCTTTCTCATCGAAGGAAAAAACTCACAGTATTTTATTTATATGAAACAGATGACAGAATAGAGAGAAATGTGCAGCAAGTTGAGCTATCAGAGGCAAACACACTTTAGAATATTTATTTATATAATGCTTTAATGTGAAAAAATGAAGTAACCTATGCTTTGGTGGTCATTAAACAATGAAATTGGTTCCACCAAGAATCCTCCATTTCAACAAAGGCAAACCAAGTACCACCCCATACTTCTACTTTTCTGGGACTATGGAAAGGTCCTTGATTGTCTTTTTTCAGTGAAACATCTTTCTCAACAGACATGCTTGACCTTCCAACAGAGTTGTTTTCAAACAGTGATCATAGGATTTAAAGATCATTAGCACAACCCCCTCAATTTAAAGATGAAGCAGAGACTGAGAGACATTTTCAAGGTCACAGAAATTGTAAGAAGTCTTGCTGGGATTCAAGGCCAATACTTCTGATTCAGAATCCAATTTTTAGGCAACTGCATGCCTCTCCCCTCACTCTCGCCATTACCCAAAGATCTTTGGACCTTAACTTTAAAATTGCTTTTTTTGTTTTTCCACCTCAGGGTTAGCTTACTAGTAAATAGAACAGATTGTCTGTTATGGTAACATGTTTGAGTATGTGATGCAAGCAGTTCTCTGCAATTATTGATGTCTTTTCCATAGACGATTAAAGTTGCTTTACAAAGATTTGAGCCTATCAATCATCCTTTCAGAGAGGTATCACTATTCCTGTTTTGCAGATGAGGAAACTGAGGCTTAGAGGTATTAAATTATTTGCCAATATTCACACAAGTATTAAAAGTCAGAAATGGGAATTAAATCACATCTTCTTGAGTTTGACATTCTATCACAGGTCATTCCCTATATATGAAATGCTCTCCTTCCTCATCTCTGCTGCATGGCTTACCTGACTTCTTTCAAGATTCAACTAAGATCCCATCTTTTGCAGGAGGTCTTTCCTGGTCCCCCTCAATGCTACTGCCATCCCTTTGAGGTTATCTCCAATTTAGCATGTATGTATCTTATATATAGACAGTTATTTATATATTATTTACATATTGTTTCCCCTAGTAAACTGTAGTGCCACTCTTGATTCATTTCAGTTGTGTCCAATTCTCTGTAACACCATTTGGGATTTTCTTAGCAAATATATTAGAGGGGTTTGATATTTATTTCTCCAGCTCATTTTACAAATTAGGAAATTGAGACAAACAAGGACAAGTTACTTGTTTACAGTGACAGAAGCTAGTAATTATATGAAGTCAACTTTAACCTCAGGACCTCCTGACTTCAAGACCAGAACTCTACCCCCACCCCAGCACCACCTAGCTGCCTTTAAATTGTGAATGGAAGACAAAGAATTCTTGCCTTTTTTTAACATCTTCAGTAACTAGTCCAGAGTAAGTGCTTGTCAGTTGTTGCTGTTAATTGTGTATTATGCTATACCAGTGCCCATATGGCTACACAAAACGGTACTTTGCTAAACTTAATATCACTTGCAGTTTAAAAAATTTCAATTCTAGACTTCTTTGATTAAGAATCTTCTTCAGAAAAAGTTTTGCTTATGATATTACTGATGCCTGATACAATCATTTTATATATTGAAATATATACATCTCTGGTCTTTGCTATGTTATTGTATAAACAGAGTAAGTATTAAGTACCTTCGTTCATCATTCTGTCTGTTAGCTACTATTTGTCTGATCATGGACAAGTCATTAATCTTCTCTAGCCCTTAATTTCTTCATCTGTAAGAGTAGAAAAAGGGACTAGATGACCTCCAAAGTGATTCTCAGTTCTGAATCCATGGTTCTATTTAATAAGAACTACAAACAATAGAGGATTTTTTCTAATATTCTATTTATTGAAAAGCTCTAGATAGCCACCAGTGTCTGTTATCTACCAACATGAATCTCCAGTTTAGTAATCAGAATAAAGGTCAACTTTATTGAGATGGAACAAAAAAGTAAGAAATAGAAAATGAAAACAAAAGAAGGAAAAAATATTTCAAGAGAGCTATAAATCAGAATGAGCTGATATTATCAATAAATTTTGGTAGTGGGGAGAAAAAAGATCCCTTTGACAAGCTGTGTTAGTAGTAAAAGGAAGATCAAGTCTTACATGCTTTAGATCTTTCCTTGGACTGGATAGGATAATCATAACCAATGAGTAGTTCTGTTTTCTCTTCAACTCTTAATTTCTTCTTTTCATTAAGAGAAATTGTCTTTGGATTGGGATAGGAATGCACATTATTGCCTTAAATGATTTCATATTACCAGACCCCAGTAACTGTATCCCAAGTTGTAGAGGTTGTAGTTGTCATTCTCAATGACATTTGAAAGATCATGGAAAGGAAGACATGTCACAAGAATTAAACAGGATAAATGTCCCTATTTTCAAATAAGTTAGAGATTTGGCTCTTCAAATTTTAGAACCAGGTTCTTGACTGATGGTATTAAAAAATTAGCATAAAACTTTAGAATAGGAAGCCACAATCACAACTTTCAACCTTTTATTTAAAGTTATATCATATTAACCTCATTTGCTTCTTTGAAAAGGTAAATGGACTGCTATATCAAAAGAATTGTGTATTCTATAGATTTTAAACAGATTTTAGCAAAATGTTTGCTTCAGTCTCTCAAGCCTTTTGGAAAAGATAGAGATATCAATGAGATGATAGCATGGATTTAGAACAGGTTGACTCAGAGTAGTCATTAGTGGATCAGATAATTTTTACTGAAGTTTCCAAGAATGACCAATCTGCTGTCCTGCTTAATAATTTTATCATTGACTTAGATGAAATTATAGATGGCATACTGATCAAATTTTGTAGATAACATTTATGTAGAAAAGATAGTCTATATTTTGGATTACAGTCAACACCTAAAAAGATGTTGACAGGTTTTAGAATGATCAATTTATTATTTATTTGAACATTCTTTTCAAGTTTTATTTCAAATTTTCTCCTTCTTTCCCCTCCCTCCATTCACCACCCATTGAGAAGGCAAGCAATATGATTTCAATTATCAATGTGAAATCATGCAAAACACATATTTTTTAAAGCAAGAAAAATAAAGTAAGAAAATTCCAACTCAATTTATACTCAGAATTCTTCAGATGTTTTTATCTGAAGGTGGATGGCATTTTTTCATCATGATCCTTTAGAATTGTTTTAAATCATTGTATTGATCAGAATAGCCAAGTCTTTCATGGTTGATCATTATTATAACATTGCTGTCACTATGAATGATGTTCTCCCAGTTCTTCTCACTTCACTTTGCATCAATTCATTTTGTTCTTGCCATGTATTTTTATAAGTCCAACCCCCTTTTCATTTCTTACAGCACAATAGTAGTCTGTACCAATCATATGGTACAACTTATTCAGTCATTTCCCAACTGATGGGCATCCCCTCAATTTCCAAGTGTTTTCCATCACAAAAAAGAGTTGCTCTAAATCTTTTTATACATTTAGGACCTTTTGTCTTTTCTTTGATCTCTTTGGAATGCAGGCCAAATAGTAGTGGCATTGGTGGTTCAAAGGGTATGCACAGTTTTATAGCTATTTGGGCCTATTTCCAAATTGTTTTCCAGAATAGTTGAACTAATTCACTACTTCACCAATAGTCAATTAGTGCACACTTCCCCCCTTCATCCACTACTGCATTTGTCATTTCTAACAGTGTGATGTGGAACCTCAAAGTTGTTTTAATTTTCCTTTCTCTCATCAATAGTGATTTAGTGCATTTTTCATATAACTGTGGATCATTTTGATTTCCTCTTTTGAAAGCTCTGTTAATATCTTTTGACCATTATTGATTGGGGGTTAGCTCTACTTTTGATAAATTTGACTAAGGTTTATACACTATATGTATATTTGAGAAAGTAGACTTCTGTCATGAAAATTTGCCTTAAAAAAGTTTTAATAGTACTTCATTGTCTATGGAACCTTTTAGCAAAATATAATTTCTCACATTTTTTTAAATTCTTTCTAGTTTTGTTTGTCTGAAATCATGATTGCTATCCCTGCCTTTTTCACTTCAGCTGAAGCATAATAAATTCTGCTTCAACCCTTTATTTTAACTCTGTGTGTGTCTTTCCATTTAAAGTATGTTTCTTGTAAACAACATATGGTTGAATTCTGGTTTCTAATATATTCTGTTATCTACTGGTTTGGGGGGGTAGGTTTTGGCAAGGCAAATGGGGTTAAGTGGCTTGCCCAAGGCCACACAGCTAGGTAATTATTAAGTGTTTGAGATCGGATTTGAACCCAGGTACTCCTGACTCCAGGGCCGGTGCTTTATCCACTGCGCCACCTAGCCTCCCCTACTTCTGTTTTACGTGTGAGTTGTCCTATTCACATTCACAGTTACAACTACTAATAATTTATTTCCCTCCATCCCATCATCTTCTCTTTCTTTTCTTTTGTCTTGTTTCTCCTCAAAAGTCTAGTTTGTATAGCATATCTATAGAGTTCATTAGTGTCTTCATTATACCAGAGGCAATTTTTTTTTCCTGATGAATTTTTCTTTTTAAAGATTCTACATTGATTTGCTATTTCCTTCTCTAGCAGATCACCTTTTTTTTATCAAAAATTTCCAATATGGTCTATTTGTCTTAGGTAATCCTACACAGTAAAGTTCACTGAACTATACAAGCCCCACTGTCTTAATAAAAAAAAGATGATCCAGGCTGGGTGTTTTAGGCAAACAGGGTTTGAGTGACTAGCCTAGGATTATACAGATAATATCTAAAGCTGATTTGAATTCAGGTCTTCTTAGGTCTAGTATAAGGATTTTATCCACTCACTACCTAGCTGTTGATAGATAGATGGACAGAATGACCGATAGATAAACAGGCAGACAGATAGGTAGAGGGATAGAAAGTCAGGTAGATAACTAGGTAGATAGGCAGATTTTTGACAGATAGGACAGGATAAATAATGAGTTTATACCAGAAGGTATAGGCTATATCATTTTCAAGAAGTTTCAAGAATCCTTTAATGACCTCCAATTTCTCTCAGAAAATGTAGATACCAACTTCTAATGATCAGAATTGCCTGTACTAGTAAAGAGATATTTGGGAGGTACTGATCTCCCTCTCACTGAAGAACTTCATAGAGAAATTGGATGGCCAGTTATTGGATATGGTGTAAAAGATTAGTTTTTTCTCCTTAAATATTGTTGAAACTAGCTTGTCACCTGCGGTTTCTTTCAATTCTGAAATTCTGGAATCTTGTGATTTTGTACTTAGAGAAACTGGATTACTCTAACATGAGCTCTGTATGGCTACAGAGTTAGCTTTGACTATCTATGTTGGTTTGGAGTGGCAGAAAGGAAGTTTTCTCCTCACCAAGCTTCCTTTAAAATGAGTGGTGATTTATAGATGCAGTCTTCATTATCTTCTGAGAAAGAGCAAAGGACATGTTAAAATACCTGGAATAAAAGGAATTACTCTGTTTGTTTCTGTCTTTTTCTTTCCTCCCTCTCTCCCTTCTTTTCTCCCTCCTTCCCTCCCCTTCTCTCTCTCTCTCTCTCTCTCTCTCTCTCTCTCTCCCTCCCTCCCTCCCTCCCTCCCTCCCTCTCTTTTTTGATCCTTCCATCTTTTTTCTTCCTTTTCTTCCTTTCTTTTCTTGTTTCCTTCTTTCCTTTCTTTTTTTTTCTTTCTATTCCTTTCTTTCCTTCATTCTTTTCTCTGTTGGGACTTGGGTCCTCAAGATGACTTTCTCTTTTTCTGTAAGCTCTTTCCTTGGCTATGTTCATATTGCTTAAATGAGAAGGGAGCAACTTAATTGTTTCTAATAAGCTGAAGGATTTCTAGACCTAATTAACTGCCCTAACACTGCAGTTTAAGATCCTCTAGACCTTACTATATGTTTATGCCATCAGGACCGTCAGGAAGTACCATATGATAGATTCTAAGGTCCTCTAGGTCTTTCCATTAACCTTGCAGGTAAATTCTCACCTACAATTTTTGTTGACTCCCTTAATTAGGGTGTTATTTCCTTAAGAACAGGGACTGTCTCACTTTTCTATTTGTATTTGTATCACTAGCAAGATGTTGTATACATAGTAAGCACTCAATATTTGCTTTCATATTCATTTATTCATTCACATATAAATATTATCTCAACTCACCCTTTCCCAAATAAATATTCACTTTTATTACATATCCAAGGGCTAGTTTCTCCAACCATATCCATGAGATGCTTCTTAAATAGACCTAGCAAACAATTAGCAGCTATGGGCCAATGTAGTCCCAAAGCCTTGGGCACCAACATCTCCATTGCTGAAATTAGTACTGGAAACAGTGCCTAGTGGAGTGACAGATATTTATCTTTAAAATGAAGTTTCGGGGGGGGGGAGTTATTTCTGAGTAGGTTTTAAGTTTTCTTCTCTCTACCTTCTGGATACACTTTATCCTCTCAATAAAATAGTATTTTAATCATCAAAAAATTATTCAATATCCACACAGCAATAAGTTGCGATGCCTTAGAGTTTTAGAGTGAGTATATAAAGTTATATCGAATAGAAGTATAGTCAGACTCCCTTCCTTTGGTATAATATAACTGGAGAAAGAAGATAGTAATGAGTAACAGACAAAGCAAGTTATAAATCAAAAAGGGAGCTTTATAAAGTTTGAAGAAATTCCAAGATGAGAGTGACCAATAAGGGCTCAAATGGTCGGTGATTCCATAATCATAATAGTTTAAGAGCTAGTCTAGAAGTCATTGCTGTCATTTAAACAAATGATAAAAGTGAAACCCCCCAAAAGGTTTAAGTGATTTTCCCAGGGATGCATGACTGGTTGGGTTCACTTTGTACCCATATCCTTCTAACTTTAACTCTGACTTTCTATTAACCATACCAGTGGTATCAAATTCAAATAGAAGTGTGGACCACTAAGATGGACATAATGTTCTCTGGTGAATCATATATGCCATTGGCATAGAATATCACACATATTAATATTAAATATGCTTTATTTTATCTATTTTGTTAAATATTTCCCAATAATATTTTATTCTGGTTCAGGACACACTTGGAAATGTTGCATGTCCTCAGACCACTCACTTGACAGCTCTTCACTGCAATGTGCTTTTTCTCAATGATTTCACAGAAATGAAGAGATATGAATTGTATTCTGATGAATAGATAAGATTTGGCTGGACAGAAGGGGAATTCCAACAGCAAAGACATTGGGGTAGGAATAAATATAGTGTGCTCATGATACATTTACCTAATATAGATAATATATATTGGGATAGTTGTGAAAAATACAAATAGTGGGGAAAAGTGGAAAAACTGGGAGAATGGTGGGGGAAAAGTAGCATAGGGATTGAGGGAGCTAGGTGACTTAATGATTAGGTGCTTTCCTGTAGCCAGGAAAAAACATCTTCCTGAGTTCAAATCCGGCCTCAAATACTTACTAGCTGTGTGATCCTTGGCAAATCACTTAACCCTATTTGCCTTTTGTGTAAAGATCCTTATGTGTAAAATGAACTGAAGAAAGAATGGCAAATCACTCTAGTATCTTTGCCAAAAAAAAACTCAAATGGGGTCACAAAGAGTCATCCATGATTGAATAGCAGCAACTCTTAACTCTTAACTCTCTCTCTCTCTCTCTCTCTCTCTCTCTCTCTCTCTCTCTCTCTCTATATATATATATATATATATATATATATATATACATATATATATACATATAGATAGATAGATAGAGATATAGATATAGATATAGATACAGATACAGATATATAGATATATATAGATATATATAGATATAGATATAGATATAGATATAGATATAGATGATATAGATATAGATATAGATATAGATATAGATATAGATATAGATATAGATAGATATAGATATAGATATAGATGATCTAGATATAGATTTAATTGCATTTGATCCTCAAAACAACCCTAGGAGTTATATATTATTGTTGTTGTTCTTTTGTTGTTGTTATTATTATCATTATTATTATCATTATTATTCCTATTCCTATTTTACATGTGAGAAAATAAACACAGGATGTTTGACGGACCTGCCCAATAAATTTTCATATCAGAATTTAAACTCAGGTTTTTTTTCTGATTTCCAAGCCCAATGCTCCATTCTAGTTGGCTCACTCAGGACCCTACTGAGATAAATTACTAAACAGATAGATGAGAGTAAAATCCTTTACAAATGGCATAAGGGAGAGGGAAAGGTTCCTAAGGGTAAAAGAAAAACATGATAGCTTCCATACTACCTTCTTGTATGTACATAGTGGTCCAAACAGAAACAAAAGCAGAAGAAACCACACCAAGAAACTGTTTGTAAGAGAATCCCCATGAATGAAAACTATGAGTAAAGTGAAAAAAATACAGCAAGAACGATAAAAGTAATTTTTACAGTTGGACAGGCCCTCAGGAATCATCTGTTGATCAAGAGGCCCAGCTCACTAATGGTCATCAAGCTTCCATTTAAAGACTTCAAATGAACAGGAAGCTACTATCTCATGGGGGGAGTGGATTTCACTTTGGGTTAGTTCTCATGGCTAGCAAGGTTTTCTTTGCATGGGGTTAAAACTGCCTCTCTAAAACTTCCATTTAATCACTACTAGTTCTGCCCTCTGAAATCTTGTGGATTGAATTGAATTGCTCTACCATGTGGAAATCCTACAGATACTTGAAGATTTCTAACCTATCACAAATTTTCTCCTCTCAATTCAATCTCATCCCTACTATATTTTATGTCTTCTTTTTCTCCAAACTGAATATACACAGATCTTATAACTGATAGCCTGATTCTTTGGTTCTCTTATGCTCCTAGCATTGCTCTTCTAATTATCTATAGCCTTCCCAAAATTGAGCACTCATAATAAAAGTAAATAGTAACATTCTAGCAGTGTGGGCATCATGGCAGAGAACATTCCTTGTCCTGAATGTTATATCTCTCTCTAAGTAGCCTAAGACTAATGGGATTGTCATCACCCTCCTTATGTAGATGAAGAAACTGAGAACCTAACAGGTTAAGCGTCCTTTTCCCTGGGATCACAGTCAGCCTCAGACCACCTCATTGATATCACCCCATTGCAAAACACCCCATCATCATATAAACTGGTCTGAAGGTGATGCCAGTTTTCTGTTGTGCAAAACAATTTGAGCTTCTTAAAACCTCTCCTTGAATCCTTTGGCAAAAGTGATGTAAGCAGATTTCTCTCTTACACAGAGCAGCAAGATGCCTTTGTTTGAAAAGCAGCCCACACCCTTCTTGGTTGCAGCTGTGACCCTTACATTAAGCCTTCGATGAAAGCCAGTCCTCCCCAGGAAGGATTTTAAGTCTTCTCTCTTGTCACCAGGGTGCTTCTATTTCTGCCAGACTCCCAGGTCCACTCTCTGTATCTTACTCTATCCCAAGTCATGTGGACTCCTCCCCCTCGGAGGATAACAGAGACAGGCTATAATATAGACACCAAGTTAGAGATGCAGCTGTGCAGTAAGAATAAGCATTCTCGGAATTATTTGTCAGTACAGGGTTATGCAATTCTGATCTTGTTCTGCTGTTTTGTGAAACTCCACTAACCAAGAAGGTACTATTTTCATGTTTACAAAGTGAGAGGGCAAAAAAAAAAGTGTTCTTGGTGATCCTGTATCCTTTTTTAAAAACTAAAATGCAGTTAAAATGAGTCTATAAAGAAAGGTCTTGCTCCTCTGTGTTTCAGTGGGGAAGACGATGTAATCGATTTTCTAAGCTCTTAGTAGTATTAAAAAAAGAGTCCCTTGAATATTTCAGAAATGGTAACTGTTAAAAATAGTTTTCAGTTGCTGGGTAAATACCAATTTGCTGCAATTGAAAAGAAAATTTTAGCATGACTGTTTACACATATCGTGGAGGGAATATTAACATCACCTTGAAGTATTTGCCATTGGGCTATGTGTGAAAGGGGGAGAAATCTATGCTTTGCATAGTGTCTGAGAGTTTGCATTTGTTATCTTGTGGTAATAAATATTAATCTGGGAGAATAATTAGCTTCTTAAATTTTGCAATTAGCCTTTCAGGGGTTGAGGTGGATTCTTATAAAAATAAGCCTTTTTTTGGTTTGTTTTTTTTATTTAAGTGTTTCTGCTGCAAAAGTTATTGCTCTCTAATGTCTCCAAGGTAGTACCCATCTTTATTTAATCCTTTCCTGAAATAGGTATGCTTTGCTCTCATTCCATTTCTCTAGAGAGAGATCATCACCTTACACAACAGGGAAAACAGGTTTTTCTATTCTTAAAGCCTTGTCACCATCTATTTTAGAAATCTTTCTCTGAAGTACCACAGGTTATTAGAAAGGCTATGGTTTAACCCAGAGAAGATTGAGCCCTCTCCAGGTTTATGAACTTATAACCTTTAGCTAGGAGAGGAAATGCTCAGAGAAGCCTATTGCCCAGGCTAAACTAGCATGTTTATGTTACATTGTTCTTCTGCAAGGAATTATTGATTTTAACTAGTACCATAGGCCCCAGATCCGGGAGTTAAACCTTCGATTGATTAGGCGTTACAAGTTAAGACAATGAAAATCTTTAGTTGATCTGCTACTAGTCCTAGGTAATATAGGATGATAGGAAGAGTTCTGTTATAGCCCTAGTAAATCATATTTCTGATCCAGAATTGGACATTACCATTTGGATATCTCAACTTTCTTAACTTCAGCCTCCTCATCTGGGAATTGGAGATAGTAATATTTTCATTAGCCTTCTCACAAGGTTGCAGAGAGGAAAATATCTTACATAAAAATATCTCAAATATGATACTTTGTGATTATTACTCAGTTTGGGGGAGTCCAAGGGAAATTCACAGTTCATGTTTAATTTTTTTATTCATTCATCCATTCTATAGTATCTTAAGGTTTTCATTGAGCCTTATGTATATATCATTTGATCTGCCAGTTCAAGGAAATCTACTCTCCCCTCTGTGACACCCAGACCTGCCTGGAGACCCAAAACAGCCATGTTAATAGTCAAAGTGGTACTGCTTTTAGAAGAGAATGGATCTTGACAGAGTTTCTCCTTATCTTCCCCTCAACTTTTAGGATCTTAATCTAAGGATCCCGACTAATAATAGTACCACCATCATGCATTTCTTTAAGTTTTATGCTTTTCCAAATGTTTTCCAGTCTAGTATTCCAAATGTTTCTCCCAAAATTATGTGAGATAATCTTTTCCTCATTTCCCCAAGAAGGAAACTAAAGCCTAGAAAAAGAACTAGAATACAAGTTTTCTTGACTCCTAAGAATGTGGTGGTCTCTTAAAGCCTTTATTTTAATATAAGCAAGATCACAGAGTCTTCAAAGGCATTTAGGTCTCTAAAAGGAATTACTTTAAAGTCTTTTCACCATCTATTTCAGAAATCTTTCTCTGAATTTCCACCCGTTATTAGAAAGGCTATGATTTAATCCAGAGAAGATTGAACTCATAACCTTTAGCTAGGAGAGGAAACTCAGAGAAGCCTATTGCCCAGGTTAAACTAGCATGTTTGTGTTGCATTGTTCTTCTGCAAGGAATTATTGATCCAATCCAAAACAATAAACATTTATTTAAAAAGTCTGTTAGTATGCTAAGTGCTTAGGTTATAATTGATAAAAAAAAAAAAAGATACTCCTGGCCTTCAGTCAGTTTACAGTCTAAAGGGGAAGACAATATACAAAAGGAGACAGGAAGGAAGTTGGCCAATGGAACACCAAGGGAATACTTGGTGAAACATGCCCCATGAGGTGAAAACCAGGAAAAGTCACAGGTGCAAAGTGGAGTCAACTGGGTTAAGATAAATTGTCTCTAGTTAACCAGCTTTCAGATAATAGAAGAAAGTTCTTGGAATCTGTGCAATCTCTTCACTTAATGAGTAGTTTACAATAGTCTTTTTTGTATCTTTACAATAGATATTGCAATAAAGATTCATTCCATTCATATGCAGGAACATTCTCTAACATAGACTGGGGCAGACAGTCTCATTTATATAATACACATATGCTTAGGCATACACAACGACTCCTTGGCCTTTTTTTCCTCTAAACTTTGTAAGTTTGCTTCTCTTTTGGTCTGGCAAAATCTAAGCTTAAGTATAATTTTTAAAAAGAACATATGATTATGGGCAACGGAAAGGAATAATCGTTTGCAATTTATGGAAAATTTTCTTTTCAAAAGCTTTCATTTTAATCATGTGGTTAGCCTTTCCACTGTGTGATGGAGGTGCTAAGAAGTGAGCAAGTGATTAATGGTTGGCCAAGAAAAAGAAAAAAATTCCCAAACTGGACAATTTACTCCACAGAGGCAACCAAGTATCAAAAGCAAACTGACCCTAAGCCAAAAAAAAATTTTTAAATGAAAGATTCTGAGCTTCCCATTATTTGTTTCAGCACCTTCTTCCTCCTTTTTTTAAATATCTTTACATTAGCTATACAGTTTTCTTATGTTCCCATTTGCCCTTACTAGAACCCTAACAAGGTTCACTCTTCCATCATTCCCCTATATTCTGAACATTTTCCAGTGTATTGTACTAGGAAGAGTTCTTGACTGAAATGGTGAAAACAGTGACAGCTGTGCTACTTACTGCCTGTGTGAACTTGGAAAAATCTTTCAGTCTCTCTGAGCCACAATTTCTTAATTTGTATAATAATAGGGCAGGATTACATCTATCTTTAAATCTAATGATCCTGTCTTCCTATTTTCTATTTTCCTAAGCAAAGCTTACTTACCTTGTTTTCAATTCCCTTGGGATCCTTCCCCTGCAAAGCCTAATCTGCTGTGACAGAAAATTGTTTAGTGTTACCTTTCCCAGTTAGCAAGTTTGTATTCTAATGAGTTATTCCCAAAATTACTGAAACAAAAGATTTTCTAATGGTAGAAATGTCTGATATTCATGACAGGCTAGTTTGGGTAAATATTTTTGAAGAAAGAAGCATTTCTCTCTAGATGTAGCTAGATGGCCTAGTGAATAAAGCACAAAACTTAGAAGAATTTATTTCAAATCAAGATACAAAAAGTTCTTTAATGGCCAAATGACTGGACCAAATATAATAAGGTGAAATAAAGATAAATGCAAAGTCTTAAAGTTGGGTTCAAAAGAAGGTATGACTAGATAAGAATAGATTATTTGACCACAAGCTCCAAGTGAGTCAGTATTGAATGGAGAAACCAAAAAATAACTAATATAAGCCTAAGTTCCTTTAACAGACAAAGCATTCAGAATAATTCATGGGGAGAAGGGAGGGGTGATATTACTATTGTGCTCTTCCAGAATTAAATCACATCTAGAGTAGAGAATTCATTTTAGGAAGGAAGTTAGTAAACTAGAGAAGAGTGAACAAGACATGAGCCCTGAGACCAGTCCAGCTGACTATCATTTGATAGAACTGGGGATGCTTAACCTGAAGAAAAGGAGAAGAAGGGGGCATATTACCTTTTTTCAAGAGTCTAAAGGGTTATCACTTAGAAAGGGGAATAAAAATTGGTCTGGTTGGTCCCAGGCTTCCAAGCTAGTGGGTAGATTGATGCTCGAGATAGGGAGGAAAACAAAGTCTTCTGAAAATGAAATTCAATATTCACTATCTCTTGATAGTTTTTGTCAAGGAGAAATTAAATAAAAATAAGGACTTTTCTCACAACCATTCTGAAAACAAAGACAACCTGGCTGGTCACTTCTTTGGAAAATTGTAAGAGAAGATTCCCCTGCATAATAGATTACAGTAGATAGTTTCAGATCATTTAAATTTGGATTCTACAATTCTCTGAAACAATAGAGCAGTCACATCTTCTTCAGATCTCAGTTTCCTAGTCTATAAAGGGAGAGTGCTAGGACAATGGTGTCAGCCTCAAATAGAAACTGGGTTTCCTGAACATTACACATTGACTTAGAAAAACACATATCAATATTACCTACATTTCATTATATTTTCTATTTATTTTGTAAATATTTTCTAATTATATTTTAATCTAGGTCACTCTCACTCAGAAGTGTTATGGGTCTCAAAGAATATGTTTGTCACCCCTATGGTAGATTACCCCATCCCAAGGGGCCTTCCCAGGGCTAATACTCTACTGGTCTTTATGTAGTTCCATTGTTCCTAGCCATCTACATATGAGTATCTACAAACACACATGTACATTCGTAATTGGGTATGGATTTGTTTCATTACATTCACTCAGTCATGAGTTTCTACACTAAATAGCCCCCTGGGGCCAAAGGAAAAAAAAAATCAGTAATCAACATACCACTTTCAAGTACAGAGTACCGACCTATTTATAAAAGGAAATTAAGTAAAACCGGTAATTATAACAAGCATACAACCTTTCAACATAGTCAATGAGAAATTCAATTTGCTTAAAATAATGAGATACTCTGGCACAAACAATCTGTTCATAAGCTGTTCCCAAGAGCCTCCGGTTGGAATGGTAGCCCTGGCTGACATTTGATACTATCTGTCAGTTTATCAACCTAGTGTCAAGGTTAGTTGTAAGATGGTGCTAGGAGATTTTTTAGTACAGATAGGAAACTGAAAAATAGTTTGGTTTTTTTTTTTTTCCTATCTAGTACAGGAGAGCTTCATTAAAAGTAGATGTAGGGAAGTTTCAGATTTCTATTTTAAACAAACACTTGGAAATAAATAAGCCACCCCAAATCTGCCTATATCATATATATTTAACCCAACCACCTTTTGCTCTTCTTCCCCCACATATAAGTTTGATTATTACAACCTCTAGAGGTAATTATTCAGGGTTTTTTGTTGTTGTTTTTGGTTTTTTTGTTCTTTGTTTTTTTTTATTCCAGGAAACTATCAGAAGTACATCCTGTATTCCCCTATTCCAATCTATGTTCCTCCTATCTTAATTCTTCTTCTCCCTGAGCTCCTGTCTTAAAGAATTGGGACCAAAAGGCAGGTGGATGATACCAAAGATAATTGAAATCTGCAATAGTAATTCAAAAACTATAGAGTCAAGGCTTGCAAAACTCAAATGCATATAGTTTTAAAGTTTATAAACTACTTTGCTCACAAGCCAGTGGCAAAGGTAATAGAAATATGATTATCCCCATTTTTCTGGATAAGGAAACTGAGACTGTAATAGAAATTAAAAAATTATTAGTTGCATAAGAGAGGTCAAAGTGATCTAGCTTTGGGATAGGAGGTGAAAAGGGAAAGCAGTTATTTAGGAGAAGGAACTTAGAATAGGAGATAGCGCCAATGTTTGGAAATTAAAATCTCCACAACTAACACACAGTCCTGTGATTATTGGCAACTTGAACTGACTTATATGGCTCACCTTGATTTTGAAGCCCTGCTCTAGTAATACCAGAATTATGCTTAAAAATAATTCTTTTAAATCATTCTCTCACTTCCCATACACCATTACCTGCCCAAATAAGGGGATTGTGGGCCTTATTTCTTCAAATTTATGAGCTTATGCTCCATTTACAATGTTAGACTCAGTTAGACTAAGAGACCAAACTTCTTAGAAAAAATTGGCTTGAGAATGAGGTTTATCCTGTTTTTATAACAGCTTGAAGAAAGGCCCAGATTGAGCATGCCATGAGACTAGAGATTGAGATGACTACTTTGACAAGGTTGGGGACTTTGCAGCTAGGTCATTGAGGACCTTGAATGTGAGGGAAAGGACATTATGCATGATGGAACAGAAGGATTTTGATCGAAGTGTTTTGTCAGAAAATTAATTTTAGTCATGCTCTGAGGAAGAGAAATGTTAGGTCCAAGGATCACTTAGGAGGCCGTGGTATTATTCCAGAAAAGAGAAGTTAAAGGTTTGTATTAAAAGAGTATAAATTTTAAGAGCTATTTAATGGATAGTGAGCTAACTTCAGAGTCAGCAGAATCTGGGCTCAAGGTCTACCTTGGACAAGGTTTACCCCTTGTTAAGCCCTGGACAAATAGCTAAACTTTTCATTTTTTCTAGACTCTCTCTCAGATGAGAAGATGCTGTCCTGCATTAATGGAGCAAATTACCTAAACTGGCAGCTCCCTGAATCAGTGAAATCACAAGTCCATTCTTTATTCCCTAAATGAAGAAACCAAGGAAAGCTTTGGAAAAAGACAGGGAGGGGGAGGAAGGATAAAAGGAAAAATAATATTGGCTATTTTGTATAACACTTTAAGGTTTGCAAAAAACTTTTAAAATATCATCTAATCCTCACCATCACCCTAGAAGATAGGTGTTATTATCATTTTCATTTTACGGAAAAGCCAGGAATTGTCTGCAACTGGATCTGAACTCAGGTCTTCCTGACTCCAGGTCCAGCAGTCTCTGTGTAGCTTCCCTTCACTAAAAAGAATAGGTGAACAGGGAAAGAAAGGATAACGTGGCCCTGAGGTGAGGGAGGAGGAGGTATTTAAGATTCAAATTTCATCCTAAAAGTTGTTTTAGAGGTAGCTGGTAGCATAGAAGATAGGGCACTCAGCTCCATCTCTAGTTCTAACCTCTTAACTACAGTTATCCAACTCACATTCCTCAAAGGAATCTGAATGACAGTACTTAGGGAAATCACATTATTCATAATATGGGAATATTTTTTAAAATAATACCATAAAAAGAAAAAAAGTTCTTCCTCTTTTTCCTACTGACCTTAAATTTTAAAATCACATACTCAATATTGTATACATAGCATGATATAATATACATTTATTTATTATATATTAACTTTATTATTATATAATATAAATGTATGATTTATATCATAAATGCATAGATTTTATATATTATATATCATGCATATAAATGACAATTTTAGGAAGTATATATATGATAAATGATATATTTATCATTATATATTATTGAATATTAAATATCACATAATACACATTCCTATGATATATAATTATATGGTACATATAACATATTGCATATTATAACATAATATGTTAGCATTAAAAATTATTTTATTACAGTGACAATATATGATATATTATGAATAATATATATCATTATATAATATCATATCAATATATTATAGAATATATATCCCATATCGTGTATACATTGTTTTTATATACATAGAGACATCTGTCTCTATATGCATGTATGTAAATTTATATGCAGACACACTAAAATTTTGAATACATTAAGTCAAAATGATGACACACTGTTATTCTTTTCAGAGGAGCACATTCCTATAGTAGTCTCTTTATACCATAGAGATATCTTAAAATTTTAAACCTGAGTTTAAAAGACCACTTCAAAATGTTTCCACTGTCATAATTATTTTTGAAAGTAAACTTTTTTTTCAGTTGTCTTTGGTTTGCCTAACTGTATTTACAGATCTCTCCAGATACAGTTTAATTATTCCTTATACTTATTTCACCTTCAAGTTGTAAATAACATTATAATGAATCAAGCTTAAAGAAATATCTTTTAAAAAATTAAAATAAAAGAAATATACCATCTTCAAAAGACCACTTTCTAGGTAGAAGATAACTCACTGGTATTGGGGCTTAAAAAATCTTTTAAAGTAAGACTTTCTTTTAAATTAACAGAAACTTGATATCCTTGTACAGAGGGTCAAATTATTGGGTTTGACCAACAGAGGAGTTCTGAATACTTAGTAGAGATAAGATGCTAATATAACCTAGAGATTGATTTTTGGGCTACAAAACCAAGATGAATAAAATATGAGCATGTTTATTATGTTGTCCTGGTCTCTGCTCTGGAAAGACCTTTTAGAGCTAGATGTCAGTCATTGGTTATTTCTGAGGTACTTTCGGTCATCACATTTCTTCAGGGACTTGCAGTAGGCTTAGTACAAGGACTCTGGCTCATGTTGGACAGCTGTAATAATCAATATCAAAACACTGAACAACTACCATAGGAAATGATTATTCTTATGGAATCAGAGTAAGGCAGAAGGACCCTGCATTACCCTGCTGACAGCATATTTGTCACAGAGTACATGTTTCCAGTTATTTGTTTGACTCCGTATGTGCATAAAATTATAAGTATCTGCACATGTGGTCCTTATTGCAAAAGCATGTGTAGATATCCACAAACTAGGGAATTCAGAAATTGCTGTTGGCATTTATGGTTAGACTTGAACTGAAGAGAGAAGATAAAGCCTTGATGTAAAAAACATTAGTTGACAAATCAAGATTTGGTGAATCAAAGACTGATTTTTCCATACTTTTTTTCTACCTTATTCCCTCCATCCACATTCTAGACCATTTCCTGTGATCATTAATAACTCATTAAAACTATTAACTATTATGAGAAATTAGGAAAATTCCTAGATTTCCATTATTATTCTTATTTCTGACAACCTTCTGATCAGAGATAAGTTAGAGCCAGCTACACTAGAAGCTGGCAATTGTGAATTAAGGGAATATCATAAAAAGAAAGTAAAATAGGAAAGATAACTTAAGATGATAAAATAGTATCATTGAGCTGCTACTAGTCAAACCACAGATGGCATGAATCACACTGACTTTTTCTCTTTGGAATTTCAAGAATTGCTTATATTCATTTTGTCCTCATAATCCTCTATACTGATCAGTGCTAAAGTGTGCAATTAAACTATTTACAGTTACCATCAGCTAATGTTGGGGGAATTAATGAACATTTACAGCTATTTCATCATGCTAGGACAGTATAATCCATGGGTTCCAAGATCTGGAATTTGATAGAAAAAAAAAGGTTTTATTTTGTTAATATTTCTTTTGGAGTTGATAGGTCGAACATAGATAATGGAAGTCAGGATGACTTTTCTTCCGAGTTCAAATCTGACCTCAGTTATTGGCTGTATGATCCTGGGCCAGTCCCTTGATCCTGTGTGCCTCAGTTTTCTCATCTGTAAAATGAGCTGAAAAAAATAGCAAATCACTCCATATAAGAAAAGAAAAACAATCCTATTTTTTCAGTATTTGGTATTTGTTATGAGTGATGATTTAGAAATGTTTTCCATCTTTATTCAGCTTTTATGATTATTGTCTAAGGAAGACTGAAAAAGATGGTCTAGGCTGGACTGAATCAGGAAATATTTTGGTGCAATATTACAATGACTTACCATAATGTTCCCATCCCTAACCTGTTACAGTTTCCATTTTTTCATTTGTACTGTATTACTTGGAAACTGTTATTTGAATCAGATCTGAAAGAGATTCAAAACAAAAATTATATAAAAAGAAAAAGAAGGAAATGTTTCCAAAATTCTTCACCTTAAAGTTCCTTTAGACCCCAACATATGAAGACTATGTAGATATGTGTTGGTTGTTGTTGTCAATGTTTCATGTCTCTTTTTAAATTGAGAGTCTAGGTTTATAGTGTTTCTGACCTGTGGTGTTCTTATCAGCAATAATATTAATAAAATTTTCCCTTAAATCCAAGGAAGATTGAGCAACAAACCAGAAAATTTTGGATTAATATATTCTAGTAGAAACACAGGCATTTGCTCATTGGTTATTATGTTCAATAACCATAATTATTAGAAACTGAATTAACAGTACTAGTTGTGGTGACTCTTAGGAAATCTGTTCCCTCATCTATAAAATGGGGATAATAATATACCTACCTTCCAGAGTTGTGAGGATAAAACAAGATAATATTTGTAAGAACTCTGCAGGTCTTAAGTTTCTATATAAATGTTAGCTGCTATTACATAAGAGAGCAGAATGATGTAGTTTAAAAAATCATGTAGTCAATCAACAAGAATTTATTAAATGTCTACAAATCCAAGATGCCGAGGCAGCTCACCAAAATTCTAATATTGCTTCTGGATATTTGGTACATTAGTCATTTAAACTATTTGGGTCTTATTTTTCTCATTTTTAAGATAGAGGGTGATAGTATCTATCCTACTTAATTATAGAAGAAAAACAAGGAAAGAACAATAAAAATGCTTTGTTTCTAGTAGTAAAAGGTGTCAGAGCAATTCATGAAAGAAAGGAAAAATATATTGATCACTTGGCAAGGATAAGGGATCATAGGTAGACAATCTCAAGTGGTCCTTAGGTAATCCCATGATTTCAAGAAAAAAAGGAGGGAGGTCTCTGGAACAGGGGTGAAATCTCTGAGTGAGGATATGGATAAGAGTCACATCTGATAAACAAACAAGAATTATTTGTGATCAGCATTACGAGAGGGAGCATCTAATTTGATGAGATCACAGATACATCCCAGTATAAAAGTGCTTTGGGAAGTACATTGGACTACAAGGTGACATCTAGAATTTTTATCTTTTCTAGCATTTATACTCCTCTGCATATAGAAGGTATTTAATAAACGATTGCCATGTTCAACTGAATTCTTCAGTTCTTCAAAAGATCTTTGATTTAATCCTTATGGGTTTGTGTTCTCAGAAATTGCAACTACTTTCATCTTAGTAAGATGGTCTTAATCAGTTTAGTTCCATTGACGTTAGACATTCTGATAAAGCCAATTGGACTCCTCAGAATGCATTTTATTCAATCTTTATCCATAACTTCAAAAGTATAAAAGTAAAATACATTGATTTACAAGGGCAAATTCTATTGAAATAGTTATTCAAATATCTTAAAATAAATTCATAGAGCTCAAATGTAGAGTTTTAGCCCTGTTTGCCTCAATTTCCTCTCCTGTAAAATGAGCTAGAAAAGGAAATGGCAAACCATTGTCAAGAAAATCCTATATTCAATCATGAGGAGTCAGGCACAGCTGCAAAATAATTGAACAACAGTGCCTCTGATGCTGCCCTTGCTATTCCCTGAGGAGCTGTTGATGTCATTAGCTGATGTCCTTGAGCTGATTTGTTGTTAGCTGGTTGAGGGGTCTTCACAATGCTGCCTCTGCTGGGCTTTCTTCAGATCCTCCTCAGATCTTTGCTAGTGTTTGCTAGTTTTCTGCTGAATGACCATTACTCTATAGCCTCAGCCCTTTAGCTAATTTTGAAACTCCAGATCACTGGTCATACAATCCCTATCAACATGGACATCACTTGCCACCACCTCCTCCTACAAGTTCAGAGAAAAGATAAACCATGGAGCTGATCATTTGGCCCTAGAATTTGGAGCCAGTTTTCTCCACAGCTCTAGCAACCAGAATCCCAGAAAGGGATCTTAAGGGGAGGGTTAGAGAGGGAATAGAAAAAAGAGGGGAATGGAGAGAAAATCATTTTCTTTAACTCAGGATTGCTGAACTAGCTCTTGGAATTGTATTGGCAGCAAGAGCTGGGCTGGGTAGCTGCAGCACTGGGAAGATTAACAGAGGATTTTAATGGGGCTGTAAAAATTGTTGTACGCCTCCAGTGGGGGCGATAGGATTTAATCAGGAAGCATAAAGAAACTTTCCATAACATGAACTTACATAATCTGGAAATTCTAACTATAGCACAAAATATATGTATGTTTAAGAGGAATAAACAAACAAAAGCATCATTAGTGCTGGCTTATTTGAACTGTCAAAACCCTCCCCAAAGGAGGCACATTTAGAGGCCAGTTTCCTTTCATTTCTGTCTGTAACCTTTTAGATATCTAATTTACTGCATTGTAAATTTAAGGAATGGCCCATCTGTGCTATTCCTCTTACTCACAGAAACAAACCTAATTTTTTTATATGCCTTCCCACAACAGTATTTAAACTTAAACCCTTGACTTCTTTCTATAAATGACAGCAATCTGTACCTACAGAGGCAGGCAAGACCTACTGAGAATTAAGGTCTCCTATGAGTCACTCAAGCCTCTACTGACCTTGCCCAACATGAAAGAAAGTTACCATCCTCTGTCTAAGGCAGATCAGATATCAAGCAGAATTGTAAATTCAGTCAACTCTTGATTATGCTAATAGTGGGTAACCATGTCATGGATAATTCAAAACAATAGCTAGTCTAAAAATCTAACAATAATTATTGTCCTTCAATTTCAAAAAAGACCAAGTCAACCACTTTATTGGTGGCATGACTGGCACACTATGTTTATTCTTATGAGGTATGTTGTATAATTCATCCATCTCACTTGACTTTTCCAGAACCATTTCACCCTATACCCTGATTTGATAAGAATTAAGACTTTTAGTGATGGTCTGGATGTGGCAGGAGTCCTTGGTCCCCGAGTATGATTTTTTGACTTCAGTATCAGTGAGGTACCTTGGCACTCAAGCAATGTCAGGCAAAGTGACAGTATATGATATCTGGTGACAACATAGCAACTCATAGTATATGAGGTAACATAACTTTTGAGCAACATTTGGCTATGACAATATGGTACATCCAAACAAAAAATCTTCAGAGTTTGAGCTTGGGATGCATCATATAAGCCTCTGTGGGGGTGGGGGGGAGGAGGGGGGAAGAAGAGAATTGAATATTAATTCAAGTACCAAATAATCATTATAACTGTATTTGCTCCCAAAACAACTTTGTATTCATTTAGTTTGGATGACATTTATGTTTATATCTGTATACATAATATACATATATGTATATATATATATATATATATATATGTAATGCACAGGCAAACAAAAATATGTATACACACACACACACACACACACACACACACACACATATATACATAATAGTCTCCTTGTTGGAATGTAAACTCTGTGAGGGCATGAACTATTTCACTTCTGCCTTTTCATCCCCACTTCTTAACCAAGTACCTGAACAAAAGGAAATGATTAATACTGTGAATTTTCATTGACTGTTAGATTTTCTTTTCTAAATCAATATCCTTTAGCTTGCAAATTTAATTAGTTTGCATTAGAGAAATAAATGCCAATTAATGATATAGACAACCCCCCAAAAAATAATTGCTGCATGGCAAAAGGAAATCTATATTCAACAGTTTGACACAGATAACCACAAAATCTCATATAGTTAACAAAGAGATGTTTTTACAAACCCTTTGATCTAGGTAGTAAAATAATATCCATCCTCAGTTTATAATTGAAGAAATTGAGGTTCAAGGATGTTAAATTATTTACGTTCACACTGAGCCAAACCCTGAAGTTCAGACATGAATCTAAGTCTTCCAATTCCAAATCAAAGCATTTTTTCAATCATACCATGTGTCCACATGTGTTTCATTCATAGATAACTATGCATTTTCTTTTTATGATATGATAATATCAGAGGATTCTTAGAGATCTTTGAAAAAGAAGTTAGAGAAATTTGGAAAAGTTAACAGGGGACAAAAATGGTATACTCTATCATTATTATAATTATAATTATTGTTCTTGTTTTAATTAGGTCAGACTACATGTTTTCTATCAATTAATTCCAATACTGTGTTCTCCCTAACAAGTTATCAGGCTTACTTAGTCTAAAAGAATAAATCTTAGAAGTAAATAGTATTTACCTTAATTTTTGTACCTGAAAGGAGAGTCTGACAAATGTGTTGACAGTAAAGCAACTGGTAGGCCCTTTAATACTGTACCATGCTGGTCTGAAAGGTAAAGGATTAGACAGTCATTCTTGTAGATAGACTCAAATCTGTTTTAAAGCAAAATTGTACAGTCTGGGGAAGCCAAAAATAGTTCCATGCAGTTTCAAAATGAGAAAAATAGCCAAGAGGACAATGAATTGGAAGTAGAATTATTTTCCATACATTTTGCAAATCTAAGCAATAGACCCCTCCATTCAAGCATCAGAATGAATGAATATCTGAAGAAGTAGCCCACAGCTGAAAATTCCAATTGCTTTTCCTTGGAGCTGCTGTCTTGTACCTTTCAGAACATAGTCTAATCTACATTTTCTTCTTGTTTGGAAGGGGAAGAGGCCAAGAGAGGGGTTAATTATTGCTATCCAAGACTTCACCAATCCTTAATGCCCCATCTGAAAGCATTGATTTGAACATACATTTTAAACATTTATTTTAATAGGGTGGGAAGGAAGGGCAGGCTGGCAGTCTATGCTCTTACTGACAAAAACAGAAAACTGTGTGCATGCTGTAGAAAATTTTCTGTAATAGTTTATTAATGAGCTGCCATTCAATGACAACGCAGAACATGGTCACTTTCCTTCATCAGTAATAAACTCATAAGAAGGATGCAGCTTTGGGGACATTTTCACAAAAGAAAAGAAATACAGAAACTTTTATAGAAGACAAAACCTGGGTGATTTGAGAATGAGATATTGAAGGGAATAAAAACTTTAAAGATATTTAAAAAAAAATAACAGGGTACAAACCATTCCTAATTGTCTAAATAAATAAAACTAATTATTTTACAATCCTATCCATTTAACCTTTTTGGCCTGGTTCTCCATAGAGTCATTCCTTTAAATACATTGAAAAAAATACTTTATTTTATTTTTTTTCTATGATGTGGAGGGGGTCAATACATATCATTAACAAAAATATCTTGAAAGTCAAGACAAATATTAAAAGTATTTGATTCAGTGATCCCCTCCCTCCCCTAGCTTCCAATGAGCTGTGGAGACCAGGTCAGAGTTGCAGAAAGTACTTAATACTTAGTACAAATGCTGTATTTACATAACTATCAATTCCCTCTACAAAAAGGTGCTCCTTGGGGATTTCCCACACTTACAAATTAGTTCCAGCCACTAAGCTTAGACTTAGAGGAAATTTGATAGCTGTCTCCAAATATTTGAAGGGCTGTCATCTGGAAGAGAGATTAGATTTATTCACTGTAGCTCCAGAGGGCAAAACTGAGACTGATGGATGGAAGTTACAGGAAGATTTCAGCTCAATACAAGGAAGAACTTTCTAACAATAAAAATTAGGATGCCTGCCTCTCTCTAGTTGGATGTGAGCTCATTAAAAGTAAGGGATGTTTCATTCTTTGAGGTTGTGGCATATAGTAGATGACTAATAAAGGATTGTTCATTGATGGATAACAGAGACTATTCAGTAAGTCACACTGCCTTCATATCTTGTCTTTATATTCTCAAACCATCCTTAGTGTTTTATAAACAGTAGACACTTAATAAATGTTTAAAATGAAATGGAATTAAAATAGAATGAATAATTAGAGCTGACCAAAAGTGGAATGTGGTACTTTTTTTATGATAAAGTTCAAATAGACAAATATTAGATGATTGAAATATCTGGGGTGTTGCAGAATGAATTACTGATTGGTATGGAAGTTGAACTAGCAGACTCCTAAATCTGCCAACTCTAAGAAACAAATTCCATCTAATCAGCTACCACAGTTATTTAAACCAGAGAAAGTTTATTTCTAAACCAGTTTGTTATCTTAAAGTAGTAATCGCCTTTGTTTTTAAAACAAATATTTGTAACTTTATTAACAACCATCTACCAATCAAAGGCATACTACACCTTCCCCCCTTTCTTCATTTTCATGCAGTATAGTCTTATTTATACAGACTTTGAACTTTGTGTATATTCTGGTCCCAGTGTCATTTGATTAACCCCTACTAACACTATTTCATTTAAAGTATTTACATCTGAAATTGAAAGGAAACATTTACATTTTCGGTGGTCTCACAAATCTCAGATTTTTTGTCATGAAAAAAGTCCAGCTGTTATTATTTTGATTGTTTTTATTAGATTGTGTGTTGATCCTGTTGATTATAGCATAATTAAGAATGACCATGAGTGGGCAGTTAGGTGCCACAGTGGGCAGAGCACTGGCCCTGGAGTCAAGAGTACCTGGGTTCAAATTTGGCCTCAGACACTTAATAATTACCTAGTTGTGTGGCCTTGGGCAAGCCACTTAACCCCATTGCCTTTAAAAAAAAAAACTAAAGAAGAATGAGCATGAATTAAGCAACAGATTAGATAGACTTGGAAATTAAGCGACAGATTAGATAGACTTGGAGTTAGGAAGACTTAAATTCAAATCTTGCCCTACAGCCTTACTAGCTATGGAATCCTAGACAAACCATTGAAACTCATTGAGCCTTAATTTCTTCATCTATAATACAAGGGATTGGAAGTTATAGCCAATAAGGTCTCTTAGTTCTAACAATAATGCAGTTCTTCTATAATCCTATGTTCCTATGAACACACCTACTTTCCCATGTTGGGTCCATTTTGATCACAGAGGACAGGCATGATAGATGTGGAAATAAGTTTAAGAAATGGAGATCGTGCTGCAATAAAAGCATCAATGTTCTGTACAAAGCTCTGAGAGAACACGGGGTCACATCAGACATGTGAGAAATTGAAAAGCCACATACCATACATTAGGCATGCTTTTAGAAGCCTTCCTTTAATCAGTCCAAGGGACTCAGTATATAAAGCTAATACAATGAGTTATTTGGAACGAAAATAGAACTTCAGAAGTTACTAGCCTGTAATCATGAGCCAAAAACTATTTGCATCATGCGCTTGAAATGTATGATCTGTGCTGAATGTTCAGCCAATGTTTTCAGGGCTATAAGTCATTTTACAAATCTGAATGTGAAATTGAGACTAAAAGATTTGGAATATGGCGTTGTTATGCAAAATAAACACAATGGGTTGGTGCCTGCTAGGGGCTGTACTGGATAGTCACAGTCAAGGAAGCATTTTCAAGAAAACACCGGTGGCACCAAGACACTTGGGTTTAAGTCAAAAAATTGTAACTAGTGAAGCCCTACATTTGTTACTCATTACAAGGGCACTGGTGGTCATGATTAATCCTTTTAAAATCATCCAGAACAGATAGAATAAAAGAATGCAAAGCAGAAAAAGTTTGTAGAGCATGTTAGTGATAACAAGATTCATGGAGATGATCATTATAATTTATTAGATAATAAAGCACCTTTCTTCTGAAAGATTGGATTCTCTCTCACAGACTCCCCTACTAAGTAAGCTTTATATAAATAAGTCAGTCTTCTTGATGCTTGATCTTGGCTCAGATTTGTGAATTCATTCTTATATAGTAGTAGGTCCTGAAGTGTGGTCTATAGGACCCTTTCAGGAGATACATGGGTCAACACTTACTCCATAAGATTATTAGGACATTTTTTATCTAACAAAATAGTCTTTCTTTTTCCAACTATAAAGATGTATGAGGTCTGATTTTCTTCATATGCTTCATCCAAAATAAAATATCACAATAGATTGAATGCAGAAACAGATCAGGGAATCCAGCTGTTTTCTACTAAGACAAACATTAAAATAAAATTTACAAAGAAAAATTTAAATAATGTCCTTCTCACTGTTGTTTTTTGTTTGTTTTGGAAATTATATTTTAATAAGAACTGTTATTTATATTACTATGTATTAGGTTTGTTATTTTTATTATTATTTTAAATGAATTAATAAACATTAAAATATGATCAGTTTTAATTTACAATGTAATAAATATAACCTACATAAAGAAAGTATTTTGAGAGGGAGTATTTAATCATTTTTGATAGTGTGAAAAAGAACAGAGACAAAAATGTTTGAGAACAATTGTTATGGAGAATTTCTTCCAGCAATGTAAATCTGCTACTTCTCCATAACTTGGGATCTTAGATAGTATATCTGACTTAAATCTTAATGTTTCATTGCTATGCCAATTGGTAAGTATCAGAGGCAGCTCTTTTTGGCTACATGATCAGCCCTCATTCTAGTTTTGTATTCACCGAGCCATGCTGTGTCAAATGTCAAATACTACATACCTGAACATACAGGATTCTGTGGTAGATGTTGTCAAGAATACAAAAAAGATACAAGAAATAGCAGACTTTCTATGTCACTCTTTTAATAGAAAGTTATTGTTACTGAGCCATCACCATTAATGCATAGGTTTTCATATAGGTTTATACTAATAGTAATGGGTTCAATGAACCATCTACCTTTCCAACCTTCAAAACTATGACTAAATTATGTGTATTTGTAAAAGGTCCACCTGGGTCATTGAACACAACAAAACCAAAAAGCTTTTTAAATGGAGATAGTGAAGAGAACTGACTGAAGTACTAACCTTGGAATCAGGACAATCTGTGACAAAATACTTTCTCTGACATGATAAGTGTGATAATGGACAGGTCCATTTAATCTCTCTGAGCCTTGAGTTCCTCATCTATAAAATGGGTTTGAGATAGCTATGGCACCAATTTAGATAATTTATGTAAAGCTGTTGCTGATATTAAAGATCTAAATAAATATTATCATGATCAAATTTATAACTTTGACATCCTTTAAAAATATAGATGAATTCATAAACTAGACATTTTCTTGGTCCACTAGGGTAAAAATGCCACACTGAAAAGTAAACTTCTCTTTGCCTAAATTAACTATTGTATTTTCAAAAAGGAATCTTATGGAGGCATGTGATTTAGTGTACAATTTTTCTATTTCTATTTCAATCAATCATCAATCAATAGTCATTTATTAAATATGTACACTGTACTAAGTACTGAAGGTACAAGTCCAAAAAAGGAAACAATTCCTAATTGCAAGAAATGTATATTATAATGAAGAAGATAGCAGGGACATATAAAGCATAAATATTAGTTTATTATTAGATTAGATTAGATTAATATTGGAAATAAAATTAAAAAACAAAATAGTTAAATTCAAAGTAGGGAAGAAGGGTTGAGGAGGTTAAGGAAAGGCCTCATGAAGAGGATAATGATCAAAGTACATCTGAGGACATGAGAGACCTGAGGGACTGGAGGTAAGAAAAGAATGAGCTTCAGATATGTGAGATGGCCAGGGCAGAGGCACAGAGTTGGCAATTGTAATACTACATCCCGTAATGCATTATGATCAAATTTGTTTCTTCATCTGTGAAATGAGGGGCTTGAACAAAGATGTCTCTCAGATTCCCTCCAGCACTAAAATTCTCTGATGTAAGTAGAGAAGTTGCATTAGGGTAATGTTAGGACCACCATTAGACTGTTCTAAGGCATATACATTTCATATAAATATTCGAAGGCTGCTGAATCCTAGAAGAGGTTTTCTGACCAAGGGCTATTCTATTTCTTCACTTGGTAGAACACATTTATAGCCTCAGTAATACTTATAACACTGAAAATATTCAATGAAGATTCAATGTCAACCAAGCATTTGGAATGAATAATGCAAGTGCTCTTTGGCGTACCTCATCATGTGTTTTTTGTTCAGGTGTTTCCTTTTTCACCGTGTTACATTTTATTTATGTAAAGAGAATGTTAAAAATAGGAAACGGCAGCAAAATGAGCTACCTGACAGTCTAACAAAATGCCTGCCACAGGAATTGTGACTCCCATTTGTAACTTAGGGGTTCAAACTACAAGTATTGAAATTACAGCTTTCCTCCTTTGATAGATCTCAAAGCCAAGCATACGTAAAATCATCCTCTGAAAAAAAGGCAAGTGTTTTTCATTGATTTTGATTCAGACCCCTCTATCTAAAGAGTCTTCTAAAGTATTTTTTTTAAACTTACATGGATCTATAATCTCTTTGCTGGAGCTATCCCCCCAGCAGTGTAGACCATCTCTGTCTTTCATCCTTATCCCTTGCCACTAAATCCTCCATAACAAAGCCACCCTACATGTTTAAGACTTTCCCCTTAAAAAATTTTTAAAAAATTTAAAAAAAAACCTTTCCCCTTGTTCTGTTAATTAAGGTAAGTACATGCAACATAGACTGTCCATCTACTGCCTCTCATTCTTGTTTCATTAAGCTTAGTGTTCTGCTCTTTTTAGGCATAAAAGCCTTGGGTAAGATGTGAGAATGATTTTTGTCACATGTGATGAAGGAAATAAGCATTTATTATACTCCTAGTATGTACAGAGTTACTGGGCTAAGCACTTTACAAATATCATCTCATTTGATTCCTGACAACAATCCTGGTGTGTGCTGTTATTATCCCCATTTAATAAAAGAGAGGTTTATAGTGACGCTTATAGGAACTCAGCTAGTAAATGTCTGAGGTTAAATTTGAACTCAAATCTTCCTGACTCCAGCTACACCTATCCTTTGTACCACCTTCCTGGATCTTTATGGATTCAAATATAAGAAAAGAATAAGAAAAGATAGAATACACAAATAAGTCAAAACATTTGTCATGGGTGAACATAAATAAAATTCTAGACATTGAAGCAACCTAAGTTTGTAAGCTCCTTAGATCAGGGATCTTTTTTTTTTTTAAGTCTTTCTCTTTTGTTGCATATAAAGCTTCTCATGGGCATGAGTTGTCTGATAAAGGCTTCATTCCTACCTTAGTTAAGCCTGGGAAGTCATGGGATCAGAGCTCTCAAGCTGGAAGAGACCTCAGAGGCCATGTGATCCAAACCCTTCATTTTCTAGATCTTAGAATTAACAAGAAGCTATCGGGCTTGGGGGATTTCAAATGTAAAGTAATGCTTTGATTTAGATTAAAAAAGAGCACTTTTTGAATAGCAGATGTGTTTATTTTCAGACCATCAGATTAATTCTGGCCCCAGTTACAAAGATCATTTATCCTCAAGTAGCTAAATTTTCATTACTCTAGGCAAAAACAATACTGGGCTTAGAGTATCCCATAGGATATACAATTAACTCCAAGGTAAAATTAGACACTACTGATATCCATGTTTTTTCATCAGAGACCTTATGGGTGAAATGGACCAGGGAGTCAAACTATTTTATCTTCCTTAATAGTAGTTTTTTTAAGAAAAGACTTAAAGACTGGATTGGACAAAGGGAAATAATTCTGTAATGTAAATGTAAATGTAAAAATAAAACAATTGAACTTAACTGCAAATACAAATAAACCTTGTGATAACAAGAGTTATCTCCATACTTGAAATATTTCTAACATCAGCCCTATGGAGAGAAAGCTTTGTTGGGCACACAGATAATGAGATTTAAGAGAGACAATGAAGACTGGTCCCCAGACCATCCAAAGATTGTCCTTCAAACTCATCCCCTATCCCACTCATAATTCCCTCACAAATTGCCACAAATATTTCATTTTTATCATATTACTTAAAACTTTGCCAATTAAAGATTCAATTGCTTAAAAAAAATTTTCTCTAAATTTCTTAGTGGGATTTTGACCAATGCTATCTTTGAATGGATAGTACATTTAATCACAGATTCTTAGAATTGGGAGCTCGGAAATTAACTATTTTAACCCTTTTATTTATCATAATAATTACCAACTTTTCTAGGGTGCATGACCCACAAAGTGGAGTGCAAGTATTTTTATACTCACTTTGTTGATAAGGAAGCATTAATCTAAGGGACATGCCCAAAAACACGTAGCTAGTGAATAGCAGTGCTAAGATTTGAACTTGGATCATTCCCAAGGCACTTAGGTCATTCCTTTCTTCCAGTACTACAATCTTAATTTTACTCTTGGTGTTGTTTTACCATTAAAATCATAAAAGTCTTCAGTGAAAAGAGCACCCAAATTTTGCATGAGAAGCAGATGGAATGTAGGAGTTGAGACTTCTATTCCTGAATTACAGGATTCGTTCCAATATTCTGTGATTTTGGCCAAAACACCCAACTTTCCTGTGATTCGGTTTGCTCCATCTGCTAACTCTATAATAATACTTTGCACCCACTCTAGAACCTGTTTACCAACCTGTTTGACAGGAACAATGATCAAAGCAGCTGAGATGCTTCAGATTGAGTCAAGGCACTCTTCAAGTACAAAGTACTGAAGTAATTATTCCCATTAAAACAAAGTTATTTTCAACTTTAGACCCTTTCCAATTGTAAATGTAATCTTTAGTTGGTTTAAAATCTATTTTGAGTAATTGTTACATTTCTCCAGGCATCATGTGAATTAGATTAACTAGTAAAGTGAAAGAATAGGGTCAATTGAGCCAATAAATCTACCATCACTATCTTCCTCCTTTCCCACTGCCCCACTTTTATCAGGTGAAGACACATACTGATTGCATCAAAAAATATTGACCATAGATATGAACTTGATTTCACAAGGCCTAGGCACCAATCAATCAATAAAAGGGGAGGGGCGACTAAGTGGCACAGTGAGAGTACCAGCCCTGGAGTCAGGAGTACTGAGTTCAAATCCAGCCTCAGACATTTAAAAATTACCTAGCTGTGTGGTCCTGGACAAGCCACTTAAGCCCATTGCCTTGCAAAAACCTAAAAAAAAAATCAATAAAAGGAAAAGACAAGAAGTCTATGCAGAGTTGTTGGAGAGAGAGATGGCGATACTCTATAGACTTATTTTGAAATCAATAATCCGCTTTAGTGATTTTATTTGAAAGTCTATAGGGTGGACCTCAGTGGACCAGAGGATAGAATGCCAGTACAAAAGTAAAGGAAACTCAAATTCTTGAATTCAATTCTGCCCTTTTATATTTCACTTAACCTTTTTGCCTCAGTTTCCCCATCTGTGAAATGATCTGGATCAGGAAATGACAAACCACTCTAAAAGTGTCTAAGGCTTCATTTGAATTCAGGACTCCAGACAGTGTACTCTATCCACTGTGCCATCTTGCTGCTCAATAATACTTGATGAAAGCATAATTATGAACCCTGTACCCCATCACACTCTACCCTTAATCTTAAATTTCTTCCTTCCTTACTGATTTCAAACAAGCCAAATCTGCCCCATCCTTAAAAACCTTTACTAAACCCTACCACTTCCTCAATCTATTTTCCTATATTCATCTTCTCTTTATAAGCCAAATTTGAAATAAAAAATAATAAAACTGCCTGTATTCCTTACCTCTACTTCCTCTCCTGTCACTCTCTCCTTAACTCTCTGCAATCTGATTTCCAATTTTATCATCCAATAACAAATTATTGTTCTATTCTCACTCTTTACTTCTCTGTTGCTTTTAACACAATTGATCACCATCTCTTACTTCATCCTCTCTCTTCCTGGGTTTTCTTAACCCTATTCTCTCCTGGTTTTCTTCCTACCTGTCTGACTACTCCCAAGTTGTTGTTTTCACCCCTGATCATCACCCTCAACATAAATATGCTCCACCTCCCATCTATAGGTGTCCCCCAAGGCTTTGTCCTGGACCCTCTTCTTTCTTTGCACTCTTTTGGTGACTCCCTTAGCTCCCAATTGTTTCATTATCATCTTGACTTGGATGACTTACACATCTATAAATCCAGTCTCAATCTTTTTCCTAAGCTTGCATTACAAATCATCAATTCTCCATTGGAAATTTTGAACTTGATGTCCAAGAGACAGTACAAATTTAGCATATCCAAAAGAGAATTCATTTTCTTTTCCCCAAAATCCACCTTCTTCTCAATTTCCCTATTTGGGTGAAAGACACCACCATTCTCCATCTCCCGGGTTTGTAACCTCAATATTCGACTCAGTTGCTTATTCTTCCTTATACTACATATTGAATCAGTTGTGAAATCTTAGTTTCTACCTCCTCCCTTTCTTTGGGCAGTTGAGTGGTAGAGTGGATAGAGCCCTGGCTGTGATGTCAGGAGGACCTGAGCCTAAATTTGATCTCAGGCATGTGACTATTACTAGCTGTGTAACCCTGTGAAATCACTTAACCCTGATGGCCTCACATCCAGGGCAGTCTCCAATCGCCCTGATTCATATCTGGTCATAGGATCCAGATGATCCTGGAGGAGAAAGTGAGGATGGTATCTTAGCACAGACATCCCTCATTCAAATCCAATTCATGTGCTTTGTCATAGACTCACCTGCCTGATGTCATGATCATCTTCAAAAATGAAGGACAAATAGTATCATGTCTCAGTATAATATGACCCCTTTTATCTACTCAACCACTACCTTGTTTCAGGTCCTCTTCATCTCTGATCTAGAATATTACAAAAATTTCTTAAACTCTCTTCTTCAATCCTCCAGTACATAGCTGTTAAAGGTTTTCCTTAAGTACAAATATGACCAAAGCACTCTCCTCCTCAAAATTCATTGATTTTCTTTTGCCTCTATAATAAAATATTAACTCCTCTATTTGACTTGGCACCCCCTTTGATAACATGACCCCAGTATATCTTTCCAGCCTCCTTATATATTATTCCTCTTCTTACACTCTATGATCCAACCAAACTGACTTTCTCACTGTTCCTAACACATCTCCAACTCCTGTCTCCAATCTTGGTCCATTCCTGAAATACACCATCTCTTCATCTGTGTCTTCTCTTCCTTCAAAATGCAGTACAAGCACTATCTTTTCTCTAAAATCTTTTATTTACCATCATACACATACACACACCAAAACTGTTCATATTTCCTTGTATTTAACTGCTTTGATTATTCTATATGAATTCTATATTTAATTATACACACACACATATACACACACACTTCTATATGTACTTGTTTCCCTCTTCAGAAGTATAAAAAGTTTTTGACTGGAGAGATGGTTTCATTTTTTTGTCTTTTCATTTGTAGCACAATTCCTAAAACATAATGGACACATAAAATTGATAAATATGATAGAGATATAGAGACAGAGATATGGAGACAGAGAGAGAGAGAGAGAGAGAGAGAGAGAGAGAGAGAGAGAAGAGTTTTCTAAAAATTCAGAAGACACCAAGCTACAAAATTTAGATCCTCAATTTCCAGCCTAACAGTGGCTGAAGATGATGTTTGTCCTCTATTCTTGAAGAAGACCATGACATCAGGGAGTTGATGCCATGACAAGCATGTGAATTGGTTTTGAGTGAAGGGGAGGGCTGTACTAGGTCACCAACCTCTCTTTCTCCTCCAGAGCCATTTGGATCCAGTAGCCAGATATGAATCAGAATGCCTGGAGATGACCCTGGATGTGAGGCAGTCAGGGTTAAGTGACTTTCCCAAGGTCACACAGCTAGTGTCAAGTGCTTGAAGCTGGATTCGAACTCCTGTCTTCCTGACTCCAAGGCCAGTGCTCTATCCACCTTGCCACCTAGCTGTCTAGCTAGCTAGAGAGCACCATGGATAGAATGTTAGGGCTTGAATTTATATTCCTGAGTTCAAATCTGGTCTCAAACATTTACTAGCTGTGTGACCCTGGGCAGGTCACTGTTTGCCTCAGTATCTTTATTTCTCCTATCATACTCCATGCTTGGAGGTAAGGTTCCAAAGGTCTTTTGAAAAGAGCTTCAGCAGTGGCTAGACATTCAGCAGCATAGAAACCAAGCAGTTTTCTGGAATCCAGTTAGTTGTCCTTCCTCTCCATCCCCCAGATATTTCCTCCTCACCAACCCCTCCCACCCCCAACCCCTTCCACCTCCCTTAACCCCAGGTACAGAAATTTCCCATTTGGGTCTGTGAGCTCTCCTCTATACCACCCAAATTTGTTTGGAATCTCTAGTCTTATATTCTTCTCTAAACCTCAAAATCCATAATTATTACTGGTATTTCTACTTTCCCAGGTTAGGAAATATGTGAGACTCATTCTCGACTATCACAGTCTTTATTTCTCTGCTCTTTGTCTGCCTACAAATATTTGTTTATTTTCTAAATAAAGATTCACAAAAGATAGCATAGAGCCTTTTTGTTTCTTAATTGTTCCAAAAGAATTTATTGTGGAAATAGCAGCTGGACACCCTTTGGGACACAGTCAGATTTTTATGACTCTAATAGTACTGTGGAATCTGCCATATTTTTGTCAAATACAGGGTCTTTTAATTCTGTTTTGATCCTGCACAAACTTTTGTTCCTGAGCCTCTTCACTCATGCAGCATAAATTTTCCTGCCCACAGGCTTAGTCTTCTGTCTTTTGTTCTTTTTACTGCTAACCCATAAGTTATAACAGCTAGGTCCATAGTCAACCAGATGAGGAGCTCCCCTTGCCTCCTTGGGCAGTAATAACTTGGGTTCTCCTAGGGGAATTGCTGTATGAACGGAGAAATGTCACATTCATGGTTTAAATTCCATTGTCAATTTTTCCAGCTGTGCTGCTCCCTTCACATTGAGTGGAAGGGAATATTATTGACTCTTGTTTCATTATCTGATCAGCATGAAGGGGCAGTCTTGGAAAGCTACTCAGGGTAGAAGGGATGCATAGAATAACATACGTAACAAGAGCCAACAGTGCATGAACATCCGCTATCCATTTGCCCAACTGGAAAACAGAGAGACTGATGCATCACATTCTTTCCCTCTACTATAATCTTAGATAGTTCAGTGATTATTAAATAGTACCATTTCCTGTTAAGAGATTCATATTGTACTTTCCTTCCTATAAATTATGAAACATGTCAAAAGGGACAATTAGAAACATTCTTTTATAGGCACTGGATCGGGGGGGAGGAGTGTCAGGAAAATTTATATATATATATATATTATATATTATATATATTTATAAGTATAAATATATACATATGTTTATATATGCAAATGAATTTATAAATACATATATTTTAAAGCAGAGATTGCAAAATGGATATTTACATAGAATATTCATGCATATTTATATTTAATATCTTATTGGATTAATTTTATTACATTCTGGGAGGCAATTGGGAGAAAAATAAACAGTGGAATGTTATCTCATTGGCATGCAGAATCAACGTGATCATTGCATGGCTGATATGAACTCATAAGGAAATGCTTCTGACATTTCACAGGAGCTTTTTAATTTTGTACTTATACTGTGTGTGTGTGTGTGTGTGTGTGTGTGTGTGTGTGTGTATGAAATGATATAGTAGTCTTATTGTTTAATTATGGAGATTGCAGAAAAAAGCAGACACTGACTTTTTCCTCCTTAATTGCTATTAGTCTGCTCTTAAACTGTTGAATGTTCAAGTATATAAACGGTGCTCCTGTCATGCTTACTGTCTCTGACATTTCAAGTTATTTTCTATCCCCTAGGTGAAATTTTTTAATTCAATTTTTCTCTGCTATATGGACATTTATTATGAGTAATAATGGAATGTGAGGGGAATGATTATGGCAAGATAATCATTCGAAAACAGAAATGATGCTTTGGAGTATTATAAATTGCCTCAATTGATAAATCTATCTTTCCACTGCCCTCTATGTTTACTGCTCCTTTTGGTAAGGTGATCAGCATTTTTGGAAAGAATGGCATTATTAATAGTGGTAAGTAGTAGTTGTATCAATTACTGTAATTCTTAATGGCATAATTTGGACTGGCAAGTTGCTCCTAAGGGGAAAGAATGAGCTATTGCTTTGACTCTTTTTCTAATTGAAGTACCGTGAGACATTAGGGAGGAAGAGATTATACTTATGTTTATTTTACAATATGGTTCTGACGTTCGCCATTCTATTGATTGCCATTTGGGTTGTGGAAGTATTCAGGGAGTACAAACACTTCTGCTGTAAGAGCTACCAAGTCTTTTCAAGGTTGTTCATTAATCTTTGTTGGCAATCTGACCCTCAACTTTTATCTTTGCCTTCAAAAAACTGCAGCATGCACAATGACCATGATAAAACAACTTGGCATATTGGCTAAAACAGGTTGAGGGTAACCAATAGGTCTCAAACCTACCACTGAGTTAGGTGGGTTTCTACCCCCCAGGAATATGAATACTTTCCCTGGCAGAATAGGTAAATGGGAACAAATTGTTCCAATAATCACGAAGGTGGCTAAAGCATATACTGGAATACTTAGATCCTGATCAGACATTGAAAATACCAAGAGCATCCCTGGATCCTGGATTATCACCAGTTGTCTTGACTCTTGTCTTGCTACTAGACTTCAATTAATAAGAAGAGTTAAGCTGAAGACTTTGCAATTCTGCCTCACTTAAATCCAGTTCACATAGGAGTCAATACATCACCCTGTGATGTCATTGATCCTCTTTAAAAACAAAGGATAATGAATGGTCTGCCAGTGTCAACATGTACTTTCTTCCCACTTCTTCAAAAGACCTGTGATCTCATTAGTGTGGGGTAAAGCTATTAACTAGAGGACAATAATGAGGGCTTTGCCTTGAGTGTGGATATTTGGACAGAGAAATGGTCCCTACTTTTGGTTACCCCCTATCTATGTGTTAAATAATTTTCCTACCTCTCCCCTAGCTGCCAACCGTATCTCCCTCTGGTTCTTTTCACCATGTTACCCCTTTTCCAGAGCCCATCACTTCTTCTCTTCCAACACATATTCTTATGCTTTCAATAAATTAAACTGAATGGATAAAGCAGAGAATATAGAAGACAGCATACACTGGTAAGAAAAACTTACTTATTAGAGACACTTGTGAAGAAGTTTCCCATTAACTGAGGGCTTTTCTGATAGACTTTTCTTCAGCATTTGATTGAAGAATAAAATAATTTTTAGATTCATATCATTAAACCTTCTGCTAGGTTTAAACCCAGCTGATGTTTGATTTGTAAATCCTGTCACTCCATCTCCTCTGTCACCATTCTCATGATGCAGTGAGCTGAATTTGATAGAATGTGACCTCCCTGAGGGCAAAAATTGTCTCATTTTTGTCTTTATAAGCCCCAGCAATTATCACAGTACCTAGTACACAGTAAGCATTTAACAAATGCTTGCCAATTATTTGATTGGTTGATTAGTGGATAGTGTGATAGGTCTAGAAAAAAGGAGTCTTATCTTCCTGATTTCAAATTTGATCTCAGACACCTATTAGCTGTGTGACTCTGGGCAAGTCACTTAACTTTGCCTCAGTTTCCTCATCTGTCAAATGAGCTAGAGAAGGAAATAACAAGTCACTCTAGCATTCTTGCCAAGAAATCCATAAATGGGGTCACAAAGAGGCAGACATAAGTGAAAAAATCTGAATAATAATAATTCCTAATTAATACAGGAACATGTACTCCAATAGTACTGAGTCCATCTCATTCACAAGACTTCAAACAATTTATCTTTTGACCATGTCCTCTGTAAATCCTCCCCATAAAATCAATGCCACTTCTTGTGGGAAAATCATTCATTGTAATATGCTGCTGTTTACTTAGGCCCATAAGGTCATTTTTCCTTTGTCCTTTGGCTCACTGACAACATCAATCCTTCAGATATTGGAGTAACCTGTGATTTTAGGCCAGTTGTTCCTATACTAATGTTATTAATTATATCACACTGTTAGCAACATGAAGGTATCGGTAGGGAAAGTAAATGTGACACAAAACTGGGAAGAAGGCAGGAGAACAATCCCAACAATCAAAACTTACTATTACAAATGCAAAGTACAAGTTTGTCCCCAAATTTAAAAATGAGAAATCACCTCTATTCCATTCTTCTGCAGAGGCAGGAGGTTCAATGATATGGTATGTGAATATATTTTCAAACTTTTCCAATATATTCATCAATTTTGCTAATTTTTTCTCTTATGTCTTAGTTTCTTTAAGAATTTTTTTTTCTGCAGTTATATAGCATGGCTCTCAGAATACAAAGAGTGAGGAAAGCTGGGAGAAACTGTTGATGTATAAAAAATAAAAGATAGCAACAAATTTATTTTTAAAACAACATTAAAATGAAACTGGGGGGAAATTAAAGAACAAATAGGTGGTCAAAAAAGTGGGTCCTCCACACCTCTATAAGTCATAAGAATTTAAGTCCTTGCTATCAAGAAAGCAGACAGGGGAAAACAGTGCCATGTCTCTCAGCAATCCTCCCTATCAGGGGAGTCCTACAAAGAAGTTGTTTTACTGCCCCTCTAAAAACAGATTTATCTTTTGGCATATGGTTCCATTTATACAAAGCAAAACAAAAGTTATAAAATTCTACTGTCTCTAGGACTGATAGCATATGATTAAGGTCCCCGTACAACATTGCAGACACTGTTACAAGTAACAGAGTGAGGGAGAATTGATTAAGTCACTTACTCAAGAATAAAAATGAACAGAGTGCCAAGCCTGTTGACAGGGAGAGATATGAGTCCAGCCTTATCTCCATGTTATTGCCCTTGCCACTTACTATCATGCTATTAAGATAAAGCAGGTTACCCTGCTATGCATGCTACTGATTGAAGTCCGATTATAAATAAGGTGTTTTCTTACTTTGGATGCTCTGAGGACCCTGGACAAAGGTTAACCGGCAAAGGAAAAATTCATTCTTTAGGAAATGAACTCAAGAATCTAGTTAAGTCATTTATCCTTATAGGTTTAAATGTAAGAAAAACTTATCTAGACACATAAAAGTTTAACCAAGGTTTTGCAAAGGAGTTGTTTGTCTTAGAAAACCTTGGAGACATGGGCTGAACAACATAGGGCTTTCAGCAGTATTACCATCACCTGCTACTAGCTCCCTCCCCACCAGTGAGGTTAGAGACTTCACTAGAGAAAATACTACCTGGGTCAAAAGGAGTTTGGGGTGAAGAGAATTTATTAATGGGAGGTGGCTGGGGGGAGAAGGGAGAGACTTGGGAAAGAACTGAAGCAGCACTTTTAGTAGTCCCATTGTTGGGAGGAAATAACCCATTTATTAGAGTCCCTTGGGGATGTCCTAAGTAGATCCCAAAGCAAAATTCTGGTGCATGGAAACCCTAATGAAATTAGAAGCAATGGGTCATTATGGAAATTAGGATTGCTTTTGGAGCAGGAGACCAGCCTATGATAGGTGCTGGCTTGATACTTCAAAACTGGAAGTGATTAAATTATTTCACTTTTCTGATGCTCAAGTTTCCCCATGTATAATAAACAATTGCCCTGCTTTACACTGGTGTAAGGAAAGCCCTCGACAAATATTGAGATGATGTATAAACCTGAACTGTTCTTATTAATGGTGTAACTTGGAGAAGTTACTGAGCCTCAAGTGCTATGTCTATAAAATAAATTAAAAACAAAATACCTCACTTACTGTTTCCTATTTATTGTCATTATCCAATCATATCTGACTCTCCTTGATCCCATTTAGGGTTTTCTTGGCTAATATTTTGGAGTGGTTTGTATTTCCTTCTCTAATTCAATTATCAGATAGGGAAATTGAGTCAAAGTTAATTGACTTGCTCAGGGTCACCCAGTTATTAAGTATCTAAGGTCAGATTTGAACTCAGGGATATGAGTCTTCCTGTCTCAAGTTCTGGTGATCTGTGCACTACAATATCCAGGGCCCTGTAGAAATATTGGGATGATACAATGAAATGAGACTGAGTGATCTGAGAACAGAAAAACTATCATAGAGATGTAAAGCATCGTTCCTCCTGGATGTGAAGCCTTCAGTGCATATTCAACACCTGCATGGTGTGAAGCCCTATAGGCCTGTGATACTGTGAGGATGCTAATTCTAATAGGAAAAAATGTTTCCCAGTAGCAATGACTTAATGGCATTTAAAGGAAAAAATTGGCAGAGACAGAAGAGATTGAAATTTGAGAAATACCAAGTAAAGTTTAATTGTTTCCTGTTTGAACAGATTTCTACTCAGTTCTTTAGTCTGAAAGCCAATTTTTTGACTGACTTTGCTAATGAATTATTTTTTTTAAAAATTTCAGGATGTTCAAACTAGAAGGATCCGTACTGACCATCTGGAGTCTAGAGTAACCTCCTCATTTTAAAAATGAGAAACTTGAGAGTCAGGGAGGATAGTGCCTTATCCAAGATCACAAAGCTGGTTTGAGGAAGAACAACTAGAAATCAGGTCTTCTGCCTCCCAAATTCTTCTCTTTTCTCCATATAATGATGCTTACTAGTATAGAACACAGTTTCTTGCTGCCACTATGGACTGGTGGTTGCACTTCAGGTCAGAGAGGCAGTACCATGGAAAGGGTATAGGACTTAAATTCAAGATGACCTGGGTTCAAATCCTATTCAGACTCTTATTATCTATGTGATCTGGGGCAAACCAATTAACTTATCTGGTCTTCAATATCTTCTATAAAACAAGGGACTATAACTATATTATCTATCAGGTTTCTTTGAGTTATAAATTTATATTCACATGAGGAGACATCCAGTTGACAAAAATAGATAAAGGTATATATTAAATAGCTAGCTCCATGTTAGATGTCTGGAATGTGGAAGGAAACAGTGTAATAGTGAACCAGGCCACTAGATCATTTCCTATTTTTTTCCAAGTCATGCTGCTTTAAATAAAATTGTTCCCCAACCCCTTCCCACTAAAACCTAAGACTCTTCCTCCAATTTATTTCTCTCTGCAGAGGCAGGAGATCTACTGGTAGATATGGTGCATATTTTCAATATTTTTCAATATTTCCAAATTCATTGATTTTGCTAGTTTTTTCTCTTTCTTGTTTTGTTTAAGAAATTTTTTACTATTGTTATATAGAATGTCTCTCTCGGAGTAGGAAGAGTGAGGAACACTGAACACCAGAAAGATTCCCAAGATTCAGAGCACTTTTGGGTCAACATCTACTCAAAACCATAGCTGGCAAGTCCTAACAAATGTATTTACTTTTACTAGGTTGACTAGGGGACACATTATTTTAAAGGATTAGGCATTTGATCAAACAGCCTAGTAAATGTGTTGACATACTTACAAAAAAAATTCAACCTCAGGTTGCCACTGTGCCATTAGAGGAGGGAATGAATACATTGAACACATTTGAAAGGAAAAATATGCTGGAAGGGTACACAGAAACACATGTTGTCAAGATATTCATACCACCAGCTCTACAGAGTTGATAATATTCCCTGATGAGTTGGTCAGCTAGATGATACTGTAGATAGAGTACTAAGCTTGAAGTCAGAAAGACATTTTTTCTGAGTTCAAATCTAGCCTCTAACATTTATTAGCTGTGACCCTGGGCAAGACACTTAACCATGATTGTCTTAGTTTCCTCATTGTAAAATGAGCTTGAGGAGGAAATTGCAAACTACTGCATTATGTCTGCCAAGAAAACTCCAAATGGGGTCATGAAAAGTTGGACACAATTAGAAAATGACATTTTCTATATAATTTATTATATAGAATTTTTATTTATCATATAATATAGTATATACTATTTATCTGTGTTTGTTATCCCTCATTAGACCTTTAGAATCTAGATCATATACTTTGTGAACTATCTACATTTTGTCACCTTGATGTTATAGTCCTATACCCAGTAGGAGTTTAACAGGTGTTTGTTGTACCATACTATATAGCACTGTCTGCTTGGCATAGTGGATGATACATAAAGTGTTAGGAATCCCAGATTTAACTCTCTCCTTAGTTGTCTAATCAAGAGCAAATTATTTAATGCTATATGACTTCAGTCTCCTTATCTGAAAAAAATGATGCTAATAATATTTACATTGGCTATCTCCTTTTTGGGGAATGTTCTTTGCAAACTTAAAGAGCTAGAAAATGAATAAATATCATTATACTATAAAATAATTAATGTCATGAGAGAGATGTATGTAAAATCCTATGGAAATTTACAGGTAAGAATAACCACAATGATGTGGGGTGATCTGGAAAGGCTTCCTGAAGAATGGTATCACTCATTCTGGATAGATTTTATAAATAGATACCAAGATGCAGGAACCGTTAAGGGATAGGAATAATATAAACAAACTTTTGGAGATAGAAAAAATGAGAATATATTCAGTGAATGATTATTATTTGATCAATTTGATTGGTATGTAAGCTAAAAGGAATTGAGACAAGAGAAGGATGAAAAAGGTAGGTGAAACCAAATCAATCTGTTGTTCAACAAGAATTTGAGAAGGAATTATTTTATACCATATACTATAGTAGGTATAGATTATACACAGACAAAACACTCAAACAACATGACCTAAAGGATTCTATATTCTTTTGGGGGAACAATATAAAGACATATGAAGAAATAGAAAATACATGCAAGTAAACATGAAGTTAATTTGTTGGTGATGTGGCAGGGGTAGGAGTTGGCTCTTGAATTGATCTTGGAAGGAAGTTAACTATTCTAAGAGATAAAGATGAAGAGAATATGTATTACAAACTTTGGGGGGTAGTTGAAGCAATTAATGGATGGGAGATATGAGAAATAGAATGTCATATGTGACTAAGAAAAAATGTTCAGTTGAACTGAATTGCAGAATCATGAAGGGAAGGAATGTGTAGTAAATATGAACAGACAGATAAACCAAGTTGGGAAAGAAAACAAAAGAGTCTGTGTTTAGAATAAGATCGGTAAGGAGCCACTAGAATTTTTGGAGTTGGGGAATGACATGAGACCTGTTTTTTAGGATTCTCACTTTAACAGCTGTGTGGAGGATGGATTGGAGAGGAGCAAGGGTTGGCAGCAGGGAGAACAATTAGGAAGTTATTACAATGGTGAGAGGTAACGAGGACCATAGCATGGTAGTAACCATGTGACTGGAAAGAAGGGACCAAATTTGAAAGATGATGAGGAGAAAAATACCAAAGTCTTGCAATTTACTGCATATGGAAATAAAAGAGACTAAAGTCAAGAAGATGCTGATGGTGTCTTTTTCAGAGTTTATTCTTGATACTCTATAAGTGCTCCACCATGCAGTAAAAGTTTTCTCTCCCTCAAGATTCACTCCAGACCTGGTCTTCCTACACTGTAAGAATGTGCCATCCTCTGACCCCTTACACTGAGTATTGGTTCCTGTTAGAACCAATTACTTTGAACATTAGAATATTATATCTGACTTTATGGAAAGTGTCCTTTTTTGTAGCTTTTTTTAAAGCTTCAGTTAAAATTTGTCTTAAGGTAATAGATCTTTTGTGAGACATCATAAATCTCACTAATAAGGTTCGGGATCTTATTTTGATCAGCATAATTATACTAATAAATGAAAGTACCTAAAGAATCTCACCATATATAAGGAATCTTTCCAATTTATACCTTTGTCCACCATGACAATGATCTTTGAGAAACTTACCTATTTTATTTTCCTTTCTCCCCTCTTTGTGACAAATGATGATTATAATCAGAGTGAGTTTGAAATATCATTGTGGATTCAGTTGTAATCCAGGGCCCCTCAAGTTCTATAATTAAATGGACCAGGTTTAATAGGGGACTACCCCCTGAAATGGTATTTTCTCTTTTAGTTCATTATTTCCCACATTTAGAATTTATTCTGGGAAATCTTTGAACTTGTATTTGGGTATATGTGTTTAATGGGGAGTCCCCAAACCTTATACAAGTACTTGAGGTAAGAAATACTTAATGTTCACATTGGAACCACTATTTCACTACACCAAGAATTCAGAAGAGCCTATAAAAAACTAACTACATATAACAAATAAAGTAGTCATAGTGGTTCATAAGCAATCACCATGATACTCCTCCCTCTCTGGAAGAATTTGAAAGTTCTTCTGATGTAACATTGCTCTGTGATTTGGACTTCCAAAGTAGTCACATAATCTTTGAACACATTCTAATAACTAAAATTTTTTTATAAGTTGTTTTTTGAACTCCTATCAAAAGTGCCATTGAACATGTAACATACACTTTATGAAGAAAAGTATGAATAACCAAATGTTTCAAATCCAAGTTTAATTCCTATTAAAGCTCATCACATTGACCAGAGAGCTCTTTTGATTAATCCTTTCTCTCCACTCCATACATATTTATCTAAGAATTTTGTATGATCTTAACATATAAAATATATATAGTAAAAACTACTTTAAAAAGATTTTGAGGTTGAATTTTGTTCTATTTAATTTTTTAAATTATTTTTAAATGAACAAAAAATCAAAAAATTATTTGTCCTCTGTCCCTTTCACTTGTGATACTAAAATCAGTTACAAAACCCTATTCTTATCTCATAATTCATAAAGTATATAGACAGATAAATTAATCTTATAGAAATTTCATAATGATAAAGAAATTAGGTATGTTGCTTAGCAGTGGATATAGTTCTCTCGATCACCTGAGGTGTAGAGTAATAGTATCAGCTATGACTTTTTCCTATTCTTTTGGCATATTCCCTTATACAAGATATTGTGGAAAAAATAAAATTTAAAGTTTTTCACCATTGTGTTTGTCTCCAGTATGAATTTCTTCAGTGTGTAATTGGTCTGACCAAGTCACTCTTCCCGATATTGTCTTCTTAAGGGCAATTTCAGTTTCCTCATGTAGCAATCTGAGCCTAAGGTATTTAGGGTCCAAATATGGCAGCTCTATTTCACTGATGATGAAAATGGATAATTGTAGAAAAGTTGACAACTATTTTCTGCTATCTGATGCCCTTTTGCTAAATTCATCCACCAATGCTCTTGGCATGGAATGGCAGGTCTGAATCTCAAGCCAAGCTTTCTGTGGATTCATTTGGCCCCTGCAGCTTTTTGGCATTTTATGAGGCAATATTAGTCTTGAACTTTCATTATCTTCCCCTGGAGCAAATGATTGTAACCTGTTTAGTGTCATGGATCCCTTTGGCAGACTGGTGAAGATGATGGATCCCCTTCTCAGAACATTTTCAAATGCCTAAACTAAAAATATTTAGAATAACGAAGAAAAACAATTATATTGAATTATATACATACATATATATATATATTATATATATATAATATATAAATATATATAATTGCCTCCAATTTGATCTCCTAAAATATATCAGTTGACCTCCAGGCTTATGGGCCCAAGATTGAAACCTCTAATGAATGATTTACAAACAAGTTTGTATTCTGAACTTGGCTGCCACACTGCTCCATTTGGCAAAAAGATCAAGTGTTTACTGCCTAAGGTAGTTTTTGTGATTTGATGATTTCTTTTGTATGGCATCTGCTCTATATCAGTGTAGCTCTAGCCAAAAAAAAATACTGATAATCAAGGTCCATACTATATCTCTTTTTTTATTTCTCATTTTCTGCATCAATGAATCATTTCAACCTGTCAGATTGAAGGTATTGCAGTTGCATACTAGTATATTGTTCCTATTATTATCTTTCCTTCTAAGTTGTTGATTTTTTACTTTTGTTCTAATTAGTTAATGAAATAATTGTGCAGATAGTTGATTTGCCATAATACCACAAGGAGTCAACTGCTTCCTGGCTCTTAAAATACAATCAGTCTCATTTTTGTGATGTTTTCCAACGCAGCCATGGCCAACTCCTTCTAATCACCTTTCCAATGCATCCTTCACACAGCTGTCAAAGTGATATTACTATAGCATAAGCCTAACCATATTATTCCTTTAATCAATAAACTCCTGTGCCTCCTATTACTTCCAGCAACAAAAACAAACTGGGTTTTTTTTGTCATTTAAAGCCTTTAACAACTTGGTTTTAATCTACCTGTCCAGACTTATTATGTAAAGTCTCATTTCATTCACAATCTGTGGTCCAGCCAAGTTGACCTTCTTGCTCATTCTCTCATGTACCATTCTATCTCTTGTTTGTGCTTTTGCAGTCTCATTTGACTGGGATATACTCTGATCTTATCTCTATTTCTTAGATATCATTTTTATTTTCCTTCAAAGCTGAGTCAAATATTACTTCCTCTATGAAACCTTTCTTAATGCATTTAGTAGCCGTCATCTCCAGAAAAGTCTTTTCATTTACATATGAATGCACACATGCATATCATATGTGTGTATATATATGTGTGTGTACATATATATATGTATATATATATATATATATATATATATATATATATATCTGTGTGCAGTATGGCCTATTAAAGCTCATAATGAGACCAATACTTTTGAGTCAACCAGTACATATAAACAAATGCATATATATATATTTTTTATTTATTTATTTACACATCCATAGGTATGTATTTAAAAATGTTTATATACCTTTTCCCAATAGACTGATGCTCTCTGAAGACAGTAGTTGCTTCATTTTTGTCTTTGTATCTCAGTCTAATATTAAGTCTGACAAATAGGTATTTTGGTTATTGCTTATTTGCTTATTGGTTAATTTTGGAACTAATTTTTTTATGATAGAGAGATGTAGTGTTTACAAATACTCTAAAATCCTTCTCTTCTAATTTGTCAAATTTTAGCCACATTTTCCAAAAAGCTTTTTGCCTTCCTCTTCATTTTAAAAAATATATGTATTTTTATATGAAATATATGTAGATGTAGTTTGGGTGGCTCATAAATTTTTTTATCTAATGCTTCTACTTATTTTCCCTCTGTGACAATTATTAACTCTTTATTTGCCATTGTATTCCTGTTAGTCTTTTTGCTTAGGTTCATTATGAGCATTGAAAGAAAAGAGGATCAAATATCCTACAAAGAGTAAAGACAGACCAAGTGTCAGAGAGTGAAAATGTACATGGTGAGAAGTAAGGCATAATAAATTTGGAAAGGTGGGGAGTAGATGGAGGGGGCTAGGTTACATGAATCTTTACATGCCAGAAGATTTTGTATTTGGCCCTTGAAGCAATAGGGAATCACTGAAGTTTGTTGAGTAAAGGAGTAATATAGTTAGATTTGTGCTTATAAGTAGATGCATAGAATGGCTTTACATATGTACATATTGGTATCTAATGGTAACCATAGTGTGTGTGGGGGGGAGAGAATAAAGGGAGGAAAAAGAGAGTTACAGGATAACTATTATATATTTAAAAGGAATAGCATGTAGGCAGCTAGGTGGCACAATGGCCAGAGTACCAACTCTGTAGTCAGGAGGCCCTGAGTTCAAATTCACCCTCAGACACTTGATACTAGCTGCCTGACCTTGGGCAAATCCCTTAACTCCATTGCCTTGCAAAATCAAAAAGGAATAGCAAATAATGAATAATAGATTTACAGTTTTATATGCAATCATCTTTTTTTTTGTTCATAGTGTTAAAGAAATGCTTGTTTAGTTTCTTAAGTTCAGAATTATATATATACATATATAATATATATATATTTTAAAAAAGCAAAATTATTTTGGTGGTTGAATAGAGAAAGGATTAGAGTTGGGAGAAAAAAGAGGCAGGCAAACTACCAGCAGACTGTTGCAATAGTTCATATGTTAAGTGATTAGGCCTGCACCTGAGTGTAGGCAATTTGAGAAGAGAATGGGCAGGGGACACTGAAAAAGTTAAATCAATTGGCTTTGGAAACAGGTTGACTATAACGGAAGGGAGATAGTTAGTCAATGAGTAAGTTGATTCTAAGAGACTTAAAGGATGTTGTTGCCCTTGATAATGACAGGGAAGATTGGGAGAGTGGAGATTTGGGGAGGAAAAGAAAATGAGTTCACTTTTAGACGAGATGAGTTTGAAATGCCTACTGGTCACCCAAGTTGAAAATGTCTGAAAGATGGTAGAATGAAAGCAAAAGAATCACAAAGGCAATTACGAAATGGTTTTAATATATGGTACATAAAGTAGGTATTATTTTTGGCTACCAGTAAACCTCAAATAGCAGGTTTCCTCTGCTGGTTGCTCCAGAAAAGGAATACGGCAATAAATATTGAGCTCCTTGAGATCATATAACCGACTGGCCCAAAAACTTAAAAATCGTCTTTCTAGGACCATTTGTTTTGAATCTCCACATTTCTTCACTGTATTCCCTCTTCTCCATTCTAAACCAATTCTCCCTTTTTTGACTAATTTTTTTTTTTATTTTAGAAGTGTGGGAAATAATAGAAATTTATGCTATTATACAACCAAAGACAGGATGAATAACATACATAAGTTCAGTTTTGACACTTACCAGCTTTGGGACCCTTAACCTTTCTCTGTCTCAGTTTTCTCCACTGTGAATGAATTCTAAAGTTACAAATCTCAATCAATTCTCCTGAAATCCCATGTGAGTGAATTATGAGTTTCCTAGCCCATATTTCCTTGATTTATTTAAAGGCAAACTCTGGTCAACCCATCTGTTTCATTTACTAAAAAATAAAATAACCCTAACTTTTCTGCTAACATGACCCCAACCTAGGAGTAGTGCAATGAAGTGTGACAGAAATGTAGACTTCATCTACAACAAATATTTTGGGGTTTTTTTTACAGTGAGCCAAGGCAGGTGTCACATGAAACAGAAAAAGAGTACAGGTCCTGGAGTCAGAAAGATTCCACTTTCTGAATTCTAATCTAGAATCAGATGCTTACTAGTTGTGTGATGAAGAACAAATCATTTAATTCTTTTGCCTCAGTTTCCTCATTTTTAAAATGAGATAGATTAGGAAATGCCAAAGGATCCCACTATCTTTGTCAAGAAAACCTAAATGTGGTCACAAAGCATTGGAAACATCTTTAAAAAATGGCTGAACAACAACAAAGTAGATTCAGGAGCAAGGGAAGGGTGAAAAAAGGATAAAACAGAGTCAGGACATTGAGAGTTTAGTCACTGCCCTGATACTAGCTCTGGGACTTTGGGTAAGTTAAAAACCTGTCTCTATCTTCCCTGCCTGTGACATGTGTTAGAATGAGACCAGGCTCAGCAGACAGGTCTAAATTCCATCTCAGATTCTAATTATGAGACCTTGGTCAAGTCTTTTGGGAAAACCTCTCTGAACTTGTTTCCTCATCTATAAAAGAAGGGGACTCAGAAAGGGACTCTACCATCCCTTTCCATTCTGAAGTACAGTGAAAAATAGCATTTTGGCTCATGATTCAATTCAAAACAACAAAAAAGCTGATTAAAGTTTTGACTCCAAGATGTACTTACATTGCCATTCTCATGTGTCTCTCTACCCAGTTGTAGAACACACTGGCTACTATATTGATTTACAGTATATTGCAGTTGGGAACTGCTGAATTACACCTCTCCAAAGAGCCTCGAAATCACATCAGGGCAGTCGTTCATACTAAGAGGTTATTTTCAGGTTCTAGATCTTGCCATGCATTCATGTTAGAATGAATTTGTATTAGGAATAGATAGAGTAAATGAGGTAAGACCAATTCAGGGCCATAAATCTCCCAGATTTAAGTGAGTTTCCTATGCAGTTAACAGCATGTAAATTCCCTAAATGTGATTAACAGCCTCATGAAGGTGAGATATCAGTAACTGGCAGTTTTCAAAAGGAGAGGGCGGGGGGGAGAGGGAATTGGGAGTTGGGCTTGGTCCTTACATGTTTACTGATTTTAAATTCTCCCTCTAGCTTGTATTTCTCTTAAGTCTAGATTTTAATTCTTCTCTATTTTTTTCTTGTTTCCAATTTTGATATTTAATACTCCTAAAGGTTGCTTCTTTATTCAGTTCACTCAAAATAATTCTTTGGCTGGCATCCTATGATAGCAGTCAGTAGTCTTTCTTCTTTGGGGTGTACTCTATTGACAGCTCATTATGGAGTGCTTTATTCTGCATATTAATTTCAAGATTTCACATCTTAAACAGATCCTTAATCACCTGTTTACAGCTGAATTTTAATATGTTAAATGTTCCTATATATCAGCACAAGCAGTGGAATAGTAGCAGCGTTTTAAAAAATATTCTAATCCTCCTTCCCTCTATTTCCATCTATTTTCTTTCACCCCAATCCCAGATGAGATTAATTGGTCTTGTCAAAGAGATATGGATAAACATACCTGCTTAGGGTCACAAATCTAAAGTTGGATAAAGAAACTGAGGCTGAGAGAGGAGAAATTACTTGGATAAAGTTTTAAAAAAAAAAGACTAGAAAGTGATAGAAATAGGATTTGAACTCCAGTCTTGTTCTAGGACTCTTTTCCTTCCTGAATGTGAAGATGTTATTCTCCCCACCCTCACTCCCTTCCTCAAAACAACTTCATTTGGGGGCTTAATCTAGGGAAACTAGTTTTAATTTCAAAATTGCGCATTAGCATTTGACAAAGTTGCCCTGTAGTTATTTACAACAATGCTTGGAGTAACTTAGATTTACTATCCCCATTTTACATTATTACAAATGAGAACTGAATCTTGGCAGATATTCAGTGAGTTACCCAGTCTTACAGCTAAGATGAGTCTTGGATGAGATTTGAAATAAAATCTTGATTTGTCCATATTATATCAAATTCCTTTTCCCCCCTTGAAATGTTTTCACAATAACCTCTACAAAGAATATGAAGGTAGTACTGGTAACAATTGCTTCAGTGAAGGAGGGATTCATGTGGTTAGTCCTACAAGTTCCTCAGAAGGAGTTAGTGTTTGTTTTCCTTGGGGAATGAATAAGTTGTTTAAGACATTTCTGAATGAATTTGTTTGGGTTTGGATAGTCAAATGAAGAAGAGTATGTAGATTTTCACCTCTCTAATGGTAGTTTGAATTTTAAGTTTGAAATGTCTCATTATTACTAACACAGAGGTGGAATGATTTAAGGAACAGACTTTTATTTGTTATCTGTCATGTGTCAACCATTTTACCAAGCACACACACAAAAAAGTCAATCTCTGTTCTCATGAAGCTTGCATTATAATGGAGAAGGTGATACAAAGAGGAGTGAGGAACAGAGTGATACTTTGACACTGAAAATCCCTGAACCTTACAGGGCAGCTAGTTGGCACAATGGATAGAGCACAAGCCCTGGAATCAGGAACACTTGAATTCAAATATGGCCTCAGACACTTAATAATTACTTAGCTGTGTGACCTTGTGCAAGTCACTTAACCCCAGAAAGAAAGAAAAAGAAAATCCCTGCACCTGTGAGAAGGGGAGGACACTAGCACAACCCTCCCAGAAACAATGACATTTGATTTGATTACAGTTTGTGGTTCTGGAACTAGGGAAAGAAAAAGGAAAAGGAATTCTCATACAGAGACAAAGTAGGTGCTAAATTTATGGAGAAGATGATTAGAGATTAGGGAATGAAGTGAAGCCTGGTCATTAGAGTTTTCCTGAAATGATGTCCAGGAGAGGCAGTCACTTATCAGAACGAGTCCCTGGGTTAATGGGTCCCAATTAATAAGAAAAATGTACATCCCAAGGTGGAGGAATTTGATTTCAGATTATTCAGTTATAATTGTGTAAAATGTGATAATTAGTTCTAGCCAAATAGAAATATGAAATCCAAATTTAAATAATGCAACCATATACCATTTCAGAGGATTCGGCTATTCAAGGGACTAACATTAAACCATAAACAAAGTTTGACTAAATCATAATTATTTGGGGTGGGTAAATCTAGATTATTGACACTAATGGGGACTTATGTAGCTCCTTGTCATTTAAATTGAAATGAGCCAGTAGTTGCAATCTATGAATCAATCACTTAATCTACTTTGTCTTTCAAGCTGGCTTTTTTAAGGGCAAGATAAGGGCAGTAACATCCTAGAATACAAGTTCCCTAGGAAATAGGAACAGGGACCTAATGATGAAAGCCCCTCGCTTTTGTCTAGCACATCATCACCTTCAAAGCTCTTTCACATACATGTTCTCATTTGATCCTCACAGCTTGTCATTGAGCACTTAGAAATTTAAGCTCTCAACAGACAGAGGTTGAAAGTGGGTATTTAGTGAGAATAGAATAAGAAGGCTTGTGACCTAAGTTTTAATCAACAAATTTGGTCAATTGACCCTTCTACATGCCCAAAATGTTTTCTCCTCTGGTTGCAATTAAACTCCTTATCTCTTTCCCAGGAAGAAATTAAAAATATTCTTATTTTCCCATTCTATATGGGGAAGACTAGCACTGAAGTTCAATCAATCAATCAATAAATACATACCATTTACCAACCTTGATTGCCCAGTGGATAGAGTGCCCTGCATGGAATCAGGAAGATTTATTTCCATGAGTTCAAATCTGGCTTCAGGCATTTACTAGCTGTGATCCTGGGCAAGTCCCTAAACCCTGATTGCCTCAGTTTTCTTATTTATAAAATGAGCTGGAGAAGAAAATGGCAAATCATTTCAACATCTTTACCTGGGGTCACAGGGTCATACGGGACTGAACAAAGCACCTGGCTTATAGCCAGGCAGTGTTCTAAGTCCTGAGGTTAGAAAAATGGCCATGATAGTTCCCTGCTCTCAAGGAGCTCACAGTCTAATGAGAAACCTTGGAATTAAATGTATGACTCAGGAATGCAAATATTCTGTGAGTCACTGTATGTGATATAAACTCCCAATGAAATATAAATTCCATGATCCTAGCACCCATTTCCTTTTTTTTCCTTTTTTTTTTTTTGGCCTTTATATTCTGGAAGTCTAGTATAAAGCTTTATATAGAATGGATTATTATTTATCAAATTGAACTGAATAAAATTCCTTCTAACAACACCACAACCTCTCAGACTATTTTCCAGACCAGGACATTGCCAGTCCTTTCTTCAAAAGGAGTTTAAAACCAAAGAAACTCATTAAAAAACTGTGCTGATTCAACAACAAGTTCACTGTTTTGTTCTGATCTGCAGACAATTCTTATTTGAGATATTTTGTGACTGGCTTGCCTAAACAGACATCCTCTAGGGATCAAAATCTCTTCTCCTGAAGATCTGTAGCAAAATTGTTCCACTGAAGTATTTTGGACAGGGATGGCATTCTCTTTTACTTCCTTCCAAAGTAGCTATTTGGAGAGATCTGTTTCAGGAATCAAGACATATTGCACATGATACTATGTTATGTTATTACAAAAATATACCAATGTAAAGTACAATTAAAGATTGAAATCATCCTGTTGTGCTCTAAAATAATAGCCTATGAGTATTCTTAACCTTGGGTAAAAAATGATCTCATGTTTTATTACTCATAAATCAGGATATCCTAGTATGTGAAAATTCCTCTTTATGAAGACAATAATAATAATAATAATAAATAAATAAAAATACCAAGTGATGCACTCCACCCATATTTTCAATTCATCACTGCTTTTCTGAAATACTTTTTATCTTAGCATTTTATCCTTAACACAGACCAGTAATTTAGGTCAATTTATGGTGTGATACTACACAGGAAAGTGGCTGCGAATTGGAGTTTCACTTGATTTATATGTTGCATAACAGGACAGTAACACAGAGAGTTCTGCAGATATCGGGTTAGAAACTATAGAGAATAGGAAGTCTACTTCCCCACATTCTTTTGTTGTCTCCCTCTCTCCCTTTTACCAGGAGCTTCTATCCAAAGAATACCAAGAACAGAATTGAATTAAATCTCATCTGAGAAAGGAGATCATTCTCATGTGTCACCCAGATCATGTGCTGATGCCAGTTCCTAGCACAATAACTGGCAGTGATGGAGAGGTAGGGAGACAGACAGAATCATAAAGAAAAGGGATGACTCTAGCGATTGGTTGTGGGCTAATCCACTGTAAACGTGTTGTCACTTGTGGTGATAAAATATTTTGCAGCCACTAAACGAGAAACTCATAAAATGAGTGAGACCTGGACAAAGAGTAAACACCAAAGAGTTTATGAGTTAGGGAAGATCTTCGTGGAGATTAAGGGGAATTAATGGGGCAAATGGAATAGGAGAGGGAACTGACTAGACACTTTATGGCACTTTCAACATCTATAATGCCATTAGAAATTATGTTAAATTATGTTAATTACAGAAAATAAAACCAGAGGAAGAGAAAACTGCACGGTTGTGACATTGTAGCTGAGAATTTTAAAACACGGATTTTGAGAAGATGACTCCCACTGTCACCCTAACTCTTGTTCCCTGGCCACATGAAGTAGCTATGGAGTGCACAAGAGTATGCATTTTTATATCTCATTATAAAAATATGATGTCACGGAGTGACAGTTGCCAGGGGAGCCATAACTTGGAATTGCCTGAGTTATATGCTTTAAGATTTTCAGCCATAAGGCTGCATTAAAATTGTTCTCACTGAATTTCTTTAATAAAAACACAGCTGTGATCATTCATTCAAATACCCACTTATCGTGTTTTATTCCTATGAGTAATCACTTCCAGATTACAGGCTGACACTTGGAACTTTGTTTCTAAATGAAATATTTTAAACTCAACAAAGACACCTTTCCTCATTAGAGGGTACGCCAACCTCATGGCAAATTTGAACACACTGTTCTGGGGCTATATAGAAGACCATAGCTGAAAATGTCAATTCTCAAAAATTGTCATTTAGGTTAATGTTTTTCTGTGTTCTAATAAAGGAATGAATGAATAAGTAAATGAAACAAGTAGCTGAAATGCTCCTGGCATTTTCTGATTTGGTTAGAACATATTTGGGGTATTATATCTGTTTCTGAGATGCCAAATTTTAGAAAGAACATTTACATCCAGTGGAAGCTGACCAGATTGGTGAAGGGACTTGAATCCTCCAAATAGAAAGATTAACTGGGGAAAGTAAAAATGGTTAGCCTGGAAGAAAAGACCTAGTGGAGACTTATTATAGTCTTCAAGGATTTGAAGAGTTTTCTTATTAAAGAAGGATTAAATTTATTTTTCTTAGCCCTAGAGGGGAAGAACTAAAAGTTAAGGGATGAAATAAGTCAAATTTCAGATCACTGTAAGAAAACATTTCCACATAATCAGAGTTGTCCAAAAATGGAAGTGATTGGAGGTTACTCTGTCACTACAGACTTTTAAGCAGAGGCTTTCCTGAAGTATAACAGAAAGGCTTCCTGCTCAGATCTATTAGTTAACAAGCATCAATTATATATTAAATAGGGGCCAAGCAGGGGCTGTATTAAGTAAGCACTAGGAAGAAGGAAAGATGCCCTCAAAGAATTCACAACCTAATGTAAGTTGGACTAAATGACTTCTGACGCTGTTTCCAACTCTTATATTCTTTAAGTCCTATTCCAGAAACTACATCTTTGGGCTTGAAATAAAAAAGTGTGGTACATTATTTTACTTTGAAGATTTTGTTGTTGCTACTATTCCCCCCCACCCCACCCCCACCCAAACCGTATTTTCATTGGTAGAAAAATTTTCCTCATGAGGTCTGGCAAGAAATAAAAAAAAAAAAAAAAATTTTAAAAACAGAAAAAACATGCACAAAATTTCTTTACAATGAAAAAATTCTTTTTTTAATCCTAATGGAATTTTTGCATTGGGCTAGTTAGTATAAAATCTATCTTATTCATAAACTGGCATCAGCTCCACAACTCAAACCTTAAAGAGTTTCCTGGAACACTTGGAGGTGTGATTTGCCCACAAGCACTTGTAACTATGGATTTAAGGCCTCTCTTGAACTCAAGTCTTCTATCTAATGGACCTTTTTCAAAAAAGTGTTAGCATTAGAAATTTCCTGACTTTTATCAAATAAAAATAAAGGGATCATTCTTCTTAGCAATATCCAAGAGGCTAATCTTTGGAGGAGACAGCTGATAACTTAGTCGCAAGAATGCCTAGCTGAATAGCCAAAAGAGAAACAGAATTTCATTCTTTTTAACTTAGTCTGGAGAACTGACCATCTCACTAATGTGATCAAGATGATGTGTGAGCAGAAGTCAATATTTATGCAAATTTCATCTCAAGTCAGGGTCTAACCTCCTTATCTTCATTTTTTTATTAGAATTGTTTATTTCCTTACAGGGCTCCATCCCATATTACAAAAAATATTTTTCAACAGAAAAGGGAAAAAATAGGAAAAAATTCAATAAAACCAATAAAAAAAATATTTTTAAGTCTTAAAATATATGCAGTATTTCCCATCCAGGGAGTGTCAAGGAGAAAGGGAAGATTTCATGGAGACAAGAGTCAGCTTCAAAGTATTTGTTTGTTCTCTTTTCTTTTATCTCATAATCATTTTTATTACCCCTACCCTATTTCAAAAACAATTTTGTACATAATATATATGGACATATATACTGTGTAGACATACATATGTACACAAAAATATATCCATTTATGTATGTGCATATATGTGTATACCATATATATGGATCCTGTGTGTACATCTGTACATATGTGTATGTATATATCTGTATATATAATATAATATAGTATAGATATATGTATGTATAGATAGATTTAGATAAAGATATTTAGTATTTGTTTACCTAAGTATATGTTGAAATTCCCCCATTAGAATGTTATCTTCTTGAGAGTAGGTTAGTTTGGTTGCTGTCTTTATATCCCTATAAGTCTCAGAACCTTGCACATAAGCATTTACTTAATAAATGCTTGTTTAATGAATAAGTCCAATCAATTGTTGAGTTGTGAGGAGGAAGAACCAAGATGGCACAGAGCAGTCAGAATTTTTCAGTTGTTCATGTGCTTTTTACATAATATCTCTTGTTACTATCCTTTTCTCTCCATTCATGTGGTTGCCACTCTTGATTAGAGTACTCTAAGAGACTCTTAACTAGTTTGCCTACTTATGATCTCTGCCCTCTTAAATCCATCCTCCACACCATGGCCAAAACAACCTTCCTAAGGTACAGATCAGACCTAAGCATTGTTCTACTCAAAAAATCATTAGCAGCCTCTAAGATAAAATGCAAACTCCTTGGCTTGGCACTTAGTGCCTTCAACACTGGTCCATATTATCTTTTCTGACTTATTTCCCATCACTCCTTTCCACAAACAGCATATTTCATCCAAATTGATCTACTGAATGTTCTTTACATACCAAATTGTCTTTCCTAATTCCTTTTCATAGACCATTCCCTATTCTGTGAGGAAACAAGGTAGCATATTTTATAGAGCATAGGGACTGGAGTGCAGAAGATACTAGGTAAGTAACCCTTGGCAAGTCACTTAAACCTCTATTTACCTCAGTTTTCTCATCTGTAAACTGGGGATAACAATAGAACCTGTCTCCCAGAGTTATTTTGCATATCATAGAAGATAGTATTTGTATAATTCTTTGCATAGTGCCTTCCACTTAGTAGTTACTTAATAGATACTTATAGAATCACCTATGGTTTTTAAAATCTACCCTCAGTCACTTCTATAATGACTCACTTATTTGATATACAAGAACAAGAAAATTTCACTTAGAAGTGCCAAACTCATGACCCACCCAAGCCACCTTCAAACTCACAGAACCATTTTAAACTGTAATTGGAAAATATTTGACAAAATAAAATACAACACATATAATATTTCTTTGTCATTTTCTAAGACTAGGATTCATTTCTATTAGAGTTTAACACCCATGAAACAGCATCTGTTTCACATGTAGAGCACAAGGAGTTATAGTATTGGTTGCTATAGTATCAATCTTAACCTGAATTTGTGAATGATCACTGAGACATATTCAAATCCACTATTAGTGTCATTGAATGTTATTCACTATTGGGTTGTTCCCCAAAAAAGCATGAAAGTATTTTGAATATTCAACCTTCCAATTCCAACTTAGAAAGAAAAGAGCCTACCCATTCCTCACCTTCATAGACTCTACCCTGAATAGATGGCTTTACTGACCTTGTCCATATTAAAATTTTAACTATATAGATAGTAGAGACTAAAACTGAGTATTCATCTGATGAATTTGATCAATGTAGATGGTTAATCTGTTTAACCGAGGGCAGTAAGGAAATATCCCACTCTTTCCTCAAGATCAATTTTAAAGACTTAAATTATTCCAACTACTCATCTCCTATTGCCCTTTTACTTGTATAATCTTAGAAATAAAGTGACAAAAGATGCCTTATTAGGATATTCATTTTCTTCTGTGCCAAGAAAGTTTTTCAAGGGTTTTGCTTTCAGGGCTTTACTACTAAGCACTAAAATTAAATGAGATAATATACATAAAACACTTTACAAACGTTAAAGTGCAATATAAATGCTAGCTATTATTATTGCTGTTGCTTTTACTTCGCTAGGAAGAGCATTCTGCACCTGAAAGAAAGAAATATTTCTATGGTCTTTACCCTGTTATCCACCTTGGATATCTCCTTCAAGGATTCTATTAGTCAATAGTCAGCTCAACTAGTCAAGATCATTGGAAAATGATAAAATGAAAAATTTGATGATCTGTGATTCCATTAGTAAAAGGAAATCCTAGGGAAGAACTTTATCTAAGCTGCTGATTTGCATCTGCTTTTCACCTTAGTCTTAGAGGGTTGCCCAGGGTCACTTGGAATTTGTGGCTTGCTTAGAGTGATGTCAGAAGCTAGAATTGAAAGTAAGTCTTCTTGACCTAGTCAACCCTCTCTGTCCATGATTCCCCCTTGATGTAAAAAAGTCTGTTTTCATCTCCAACTTTCATCAAAGGTGCCATCATTGATTTTTTGTGACTCATTTGCATTATATATTTTGTAGAGGGAAAGTAAGTATATGGATCATGAGATCAGTTGGTCAACCAACATGCAATAAGATCCTATTTTGAACATCACTGTGCCAGGTGATAGGAATGTAAAGACAAAAATGAAACAATGCTTGCCTTGAAAAAGTTTATATTCTATGACAAACTGAACAGATACAAAGTAATAGATATTTGGAAAAGAGCTGCAAACCATGGTTTGTGATTTGTTCCTATGAAGAGAGTGCCCACATTGATGAGAACACAGGTTTATCATTGTATGTATCAAGCTATGAATGTATGATGAAGCTCTTATTAGACACTTACCATATGCAAAGCAATTTTCCAACCATATGCCACAGGGTAGGTAAGTCAGCCTAGCTGAAGCAGCAAGATACCCTTAAGAATAGATAGGAAATAGTACATGTCAAGCAATTTGAACCATCACCACTAGCAGAACCACTAACACCAGCATCACCACTACCACCTTGACCACCGTCTCCTTTAATATGCTAATAAGATATCCCAAGTACTTTGGCAATAGCAGTGTTCACAAACTTTTCTCATCACACCAGCAACAACTACTGACCAAAGTCCATCAGTAGACAAGGAATCAAAGTTATGAAGAGTTTCCATGTCATTGGCATTAAATCAAATCTTTGCCAAGCCCTCAAAATTTCTTTTCTCTTTTGAGTATCATGTACATTTTGTTTATTATATACAAATGCATTGTTTCAAATATATATATATGTGTATATATATATATATAGATATAGATATATATCTATATATATATACACATACATACAGCCCTAACTTCATATGCTATGCTCAGAACCCCTCAATTTTAGAAAACAAATATGTTGAATTATCCTCAGGCATCCTCAATCAGTAAAATGAAAAATGTTCCTGTGTGAGAAGTGTGATAATATGAAAATATAGAAGTTACTCTAGCTGTTAATTCAATCTATTTCTACTCCAAAAGCAGAATAATTAATCGGATATTCAAATAATGTTTTCAGCATGTCCCCAAATTATTCTTTCTTGCTGCATGATGTATTTCCTATGATAATATGATTTCTACCAAATCATGTTTTCTTCAGAATGTCTGCTCTCTTTCTGTCTCCAGAGAACTTCCCCTCCCTTCTGTGACCTAGATTGAATCTATCAAAATAGATTGGCATGTGACAAACATCCTGTAGGAAACATTAGCCGGCAGAAATCTCCACATCAAGGGGCACATATCAAAGGACCTACTAGAATGAATTTTTGATGCATCCAAAAGACCATTTTAATAGCCAATTATTTCACCATTTTTAGCAGAAGACTTCTCTGTTGATCAATAATATATTATTTTCAAAGTTGTCCTCACATAATCAAAATAATACATAATTACTACTTTATTTGACTTACTTTGATCTCGAGTTAAAATTTGGCTCTTCAACTTGCAGTAAATATCTTCCGCTCCTCTTCTGATTGTGCCTTAATTAACACTAGGGAGGTAAAAGTTTAACTCTATATGACAGATATTTACTTAAAATACCTTCTGCTGCATATATTAACATTTCTATATCTACTTTTTAAAGTAGCGTTGAGTTCAGCAATAAAATCAGATTCACATTTCTATTATGTTAATAGCCCTATGCTAGAGCAGAATGCATCATTTGAGGAGAAGTCAGTGAGCTGCATCACAATAATTGTATGTTTACTACAGTGGGCAATTTAAATAGGGAAAACACTATGGAAATATATAGTGGGCTCAATCTCCTTTAATATCATCAAGGAGTATGCAAAGCAGTCAAAAGTAAATAGACAAGCCATAATCCATAGCATCAATTCTCTACAATCATTTGATCATCCTCTCTCTCTCTCTCTCTCTCTCTCTCTCTCTCTCTCCCCCTCCCTCCTTGTCTTATCTCAGCTTCCTCTTTCATTTCTTTTCTCCTCTTCTTCTCTTTCTAACCACTTCCCTCATGTTCTTCTTCCATCATTTAATAAAAAATTTCAGAAAACAAAATATCTTCCTATGGTATGGGAATTCTTAGTCATTCATATCTATATTTTATCTATAATTCAGGTCTTCCCATTAATAATAAAATCATGAACTCTCAAAATTGTATTTTTCTTCAGCAAAGATGAAGACTGAAAGAGGATTTGATTGCCTATAAAATTATAAATAGTTTAGTTAAGAGTTACTTGCCCTGAAGAGGACAGTGACATCCACAAAATTTTGCTATAATAGAACTATAAGACAATTTGTGAGGCTAAGGCTAAATTTTAGGCCATATATTAAGTATAATTTTTCAAACCATTTGAAAACGTGAAATGATTAAGCTTCAAAAGGTATAAAAATATAGAACATATAAATATTCAAAAAGAGATTCAAATTATAAAAGTTTAGAACTTGAATATGTTTTAGATATCAATTACTCTATTTTTGTTATTTAATAATTTTCAGCTGTATCTGACTCCTCATAACCCCATTTGAAGTTTTCTTGGCAGAGGTAGTAGGGTAGTTTGTCATTTCCTTCTCTAATTTTACAAATGAGGAAACTGAGGCAAACAATTTTCAGTTGGCCTGCCCAGGGTCATACAGATAAGTGTCTAAGACAAGATTTGAACTTGAGAAGAGGGGTATTCTTGACTCCAGATTCAACCCTCTATATACAATACCACCTAACTAACCCATCATCTACCCTAACACCCTCCTTTTACAGTGAATAATTGAAGCCCAGAAAAGGAAGTGGTTTGGCCACGATCATGTAAATTATTTTAAACATGGTAAAATTAGTATTAGAATTGATCTCTTCTAAAATTCAGTCTAGGATACTTTTCATTACACCATAAGTATAACTGATCCATTGTAATCCATCCCATGGACTCACTGAAAAGTCCTTGATGACACCTGATACAAAATAAAAATTTGATGGAACAGTGATCTCACTTAATCTTTCACTCATGCCATAATATTCTTGTGACAAGAAAAATACCTTACATAAGTATAACACATGTAATAATAAAAGGGAATATGAAATTCTTAGAAAATATTTCAGGAAGGGAACTGACCTAGAATGATGTTAATTGCATGTATATACATGTGCAAAAAGGAATGGGACTGAAGAAAAAGAATAAGAAAGTAAACATGTTTCCATGGATTAATGCCTTATAAACAACAGAGTTTTTACAAAATTCCAAAGTAATTTTTCTGATTGCCCACATCAGTGAAATAAAAAAAAATTGTTGCTATTGTATTTTTTTACCAGAATGGTGATATTAATGATGAAGAAAATTACTGGTGAGTTTTTAGGGGTAGTCTTGATTCCTACCCTTCTTATGTCACATAAAAAACATCTTTATGGTTAGATAGCTTTCAATATGTATCTACAAATACTAAAGTAAATGCACAGCTAAGTAATCAACAAATTTTATGAAAAAAATGGTAACAAGATCAAGGTGATTTTTTTAAATAGCATGATCTTTTAAGGAATATGAGAGGAATGTTCAAGCCCAGGGAAAGAAAATAATACTAAGAACATTGGGAGATCAAAGTAGGGATATGACCATTGCTTAGATGGAACAATGATAATGTACATGAAGAGACATCACTACTCCATTTATTTTATTTCTGTTTTCTCAAGGATAATCTTCAGACTTGAAGAAATAGGAGAAAAATTGTTAACAAGGAATTGAAACCCAGGATAAGCAAAATGAAGGTCACTGTCATCAGGCCCAGATAAACTGCATCCAAGAGTACAAAAAGAACTTTCCTATACGATTGCTGAGCTGTCAAATATTTTTGAAAAAAAATAGTAGCTAACAGGAGATGTGTTAGAGGAATAGGGATGAGAAAATGTCTTGATTTTCAAAGAGGAGGAAAAAAGGTGACCTCTTCAAACTATAGGTCAGAGAGCTTGACTTCAATTCCTGTCAAAATTCTAGAATGTATTACTAAAGGATGGTTTGTGATCACTTAGAAAAGTAGGTGGTGATCACTATAAGCCAATTTGGTTCATCACAGATGAGTCATTTGAAATGATTCCCATTTCACTTCTGGGGCAGAGTTTTAGATAGGTCAAACAGGAAAGTGCCATAATTTCAGTAAAAATCCTCACTAAATCTCTATCAACAAGATGGAGAGATGTGAGTTGAGTGGATCTGAAGCTGCTGGAATTGATCAGACCCAACAAATAACCATTGGCAATCTTAGGAACAGATCTCTATCCTTGGTACTGTTTTAGTCAGCATTTTTAAATTTAATTTATTCACCATTTTGACTTGAATGAAGGTAAATTAAACTCACAAACATGCAGATACAGTGCCCTAGATTACCCTGGGCCTCTTTGGGTTCCTTCTTCCCAAACTTCCCTAAGAAAAACTCAGAAAATTCTCAATTCAGATTAGTAGACCAATTTAGATTAAATGATTCTTTTTTATTGCCCTTTTTTGTTGGCTTTGGGTAAGTCACTTAACCCTGATTGCTTCACATCCTGAGCCATTTCCAGTCTTCTGGCCACTGGACCCAGATAGCTCTGGAAGAGAAAGTGAGGCTGATGACTTAGTGCAGCACCTCCTCACTCAAATCTAATTCATGTGCTTGTTATGGTATCACCTCCTTGATGTTGTGGTCCTCTTCAAAAATAAAGGACAAAAAAACATTAATTAATTATATAACCAAGCAAGGAAAACTCAGGTTTGGACTCAAGGTCTCTCTAGGGCTCAAGGAACAACCAGATTGTGCCAGATCCACATCCCCCTACCGTCTCATTAATTCTCTCTTCATGCCCACTGATATCTCTCTTAACTCATTCACTCTTTATGGACTTTTTCCAAGTTCTGATGATCAAACCTTTCTCTATATTATTACACATGGACTAATTCTTCCTTTAAATCTAACTTTACTCCTCTAAGTATATCAAGACAGGAATGATAATACATTTCACACAAACATTTGCTTTGATAGAGATTCCTTCTTTTACTAGGCCAGGTTAATAAAAAAACTTATAAATTCCAGAAATTTTGACTAGTCTGAAACTCATAAAGAGAAGAGGACCAAGATAACCATCAAATTCTTACCCTTGCCATATTTCTCACATAGAATCTAGGATCACAACATTGTGATACAGTGGGAAGCAAGTTACATTTAGATTCAGAGAATCTGGGTATGAATTCTAGCTCTTCAGTTCATTATCTTTATGACTTTGGGCAAGTCACTTAACTTCTAAAAACAAGGATGTTAAACTAGATGACCTTTAAGAGCCTCTCTAAATCCATAATCCTTCATAAGGCCTATATCTTTTTGATTCAAGGGTGTACTTGACCCAGCTTGTACTGCTTTCCTGAGAGCTAATTGCTAAATTTTCAGTGTGATCATTAATACATTTGAAATCAACAAATGTTACAAATCAGGGATTGATTGTTTGGTTGGTTGTCTAGTTGTGTAGTTGAACTTAAAATGTATCATGCTTTCTAGAAAACCAGTTGTTAAACATTTACCATTACATCCTTTCCTAATTCTTTGGGGGAGTGAAGAGGGAAAGACAAATCTGCTTCATTAGCCTCAGAAATAGACCATACTTTCTTGATGTTGCTAAGCTGCATAGAAAAAGGTGTTGACAGCTTTCTGAAGCACTCTCTGGAACATCTCTTTCTGTAGTTTTTCCTATTGTTTATCCATATTGCTCTTTGCATACATGGCTGAATGTCACAGAAAAGTAACCCATTTCTTGTTTCAATGCCTTAGTTTATCTTTTTTGGGGGGGGTCTCTACTTAAAGTAGAGGTTCTTAAGATAGATTTCAAGGAAACTGAGGATCCTATGGGGAAAAGCACTTTTTTACGATTTTTTCAAGGCAATGGGGTTAAGTGGCTTGCCCAAGGCCACACGGCTAAGGTAATTATCAAGTGTCTGAAGTCAGATTTGAACCCAGGTACTCCTGACTCCAAGGCCAGTGCTCTATTCATTGTGCCACCTAGCCACCCACGGAAAAACACTTTTAAAAAGGTCTATAATCCATTGGGGGAAGATTACATCTTTATTTTTAGAAATTATCAATTCCTTCAATTATGAATGTAGTCAGCAAACCATTTTTCTGAGAAAAACTCCATAGGCTTCACCAAAATGTCAAAGGTGTCCACAACACACAAAAAAAGATTAAAACTGTTTTATGATTTTTTTCTCATTTATGTCTTTTTCCCAATCCTCTTCAGAGGTAGAAGAATATTGATCAACTCTACACTATTATTAAGTCTCATTTGGGGCCTTATTATAAACCATTCCTACTGGTGACCTTGGAAGTGAACTCTAATCTTTGTGGAGGAATCATAGTGGTCCCCTAGGTCTCATGTTTGTAAGGCTAATTTGAGGGAAGGACATTGTTCAGACCTACCAGCAATGTAGGAGTAATACTATCTAAACCATATGTAAGGTGTCACAGGTACTAACATTGAAAACAAGAGGCTAAACCAACCTACTTTGGCAAGGTCATGGATATTTGCATCTACAGTCTTATCCTAATGTCTGTTTTCTATTGCTGCTTCCCCTTTATCCTCTGACAATTCTGGTCAGTTAGATACCATACCAAAATGCAAAGGTCATGGCCTAATTCTGTTGACCAACTACATGCACTGGAGACTTGGTTTCCTATATTCTGATCACCATTTTCATCCCTTCTTTTGATGTTTGAGTCTATTTCCAATAGAACAAGGAGGCACAATAGACCTATAAGTTTCCAAGGGGCAGATGACCAAACTATCAACTATTGAAGCTCATCATTCAAAAATTATTGTACTTCCATCAAAACCATTTTCTCCCAGCTCAAAATTATCTTCAAATAATTTTACTTTATTTAGGAACTCTAACAAGAAACCTGTCTCTGATACCTAGCACTGATACATCCTTTATGCCTTAAGGTTTCCCAAATCCCTAAATTTAATTTCAAAACATTAGTACTTTTCTCAATTTATTGAAGTTTTCTTCTATCAATAGTATTCACCCATCTGAGGAGAAACCAGCCCAGAGTCTAAGATGAAGGGAATGTTGACCTATTCTTTAGCAAATTGAAAGGATTCAAATTCAATTCAAAGCAGGAACTAGAACTATCTCCAATGCCAGAATCTCTTTTTGCTTCCTACAGAAAATGAGAGGGAAAATTATCACTGAATGAAGCAGAAAATGACTTTGCCAATGAGATTTTCCTAAAGTTCCTATCTAATCCTATCATTCCCTCATTCTTTAGCCTTCAATATCTTCCCTGGCTTCTAAAGGACTTCACAAATTGTCCCAATCTACCAAAGCAGGATGGACTATTGTGGTGTTAAACATGGTCAAGTAGGTGTGGAGGCTACAAAATTCCCCAGTCACTTAACCAGATTAAAATGGAATTGGAAAATGGTAAACAAAAGAAATTAAAATACAACAAAACATAAACAACATTAATTTATAGTTTTCTAATTCAGTGAGCTGAAGCAGGTTTTCTAATTGAGTTTGACACCAGTGATCTAATCTATCCCTTTCCCTGTTTTTCAGATAAGGAAACTGAGATCCAGAGATCAAGATCACAAAGCTATTAAGGGACAGAGGTAGAATATGAACTCAGTTCTCTGACTCTACAGTTAGAAGATTCTTTCTGTTATACCACACTGCCTCCTAGCATTGGCCTTCTTGGCTGCTATATCATACAAATAACAAATATTGAACTAGCTGTCCACTAAAATCCTCAGTTCTTTGGGCATGTTAGGATGGGGAAGGGAAAACAGCTTCCTGGCCATATCTCCTCTCTAAATTGTCCATCCATCTTATGTTATGCTCCTTTATCCCAACATTGAGCTTTCTCCCAATATGTATCACTGCTACTGGGAAAGAGGGAAGAGGGAAAACATATTAATCCATATAATGATTGCTTTTTCTAAAGTTCTGCCCTAGGCATCACCAACTTCTTCCACATTATATTTGTAATTAACTCTGATTTAATAGACAGACTGGTAAATGTTCATTTTATAAAGGTTGCATGTGCTTGTGGGTGAAATGGGGAAATGATATGGTGGCCTAGGAGTGTGAGCTAATCCTTCCAATGTCAATTAGAATGCACACTGGCTAAAATTAGTTCCAGACCTATTGCTTCACAGCACAGGAAGAAGAAACATTTTTGAGAAAAATACCTATCTGGAGGCCCAGTGTCATCTACCATAGCTCCTTTTGGACATCTTCCATTATAAATTCTAAACATAATGTTTTGGGAGTTTAGCTTGCCAGCAAAGACTAAGTCAGAACTCAATTATGAGGAATGAGGATCATCTGTTTAGAATGCCTGACTCTGACATCACTTTCAAGATGAGAATGCTCTGCTAATATCTATTGACATAATGTATAAATGGGTACCAGCTTCAATATTTCAAGATTAATTTCATCCATATGAATACTTCCTCCACCACTGCAGTTGTAGCCCTTATCTGTGCTTTAGTAGATGAGTGGTTTTAACCAACCTTTACTTTCCTCTTTAAGGATCCCACAACACCCTTTTCCTCACCATCTGATCTGAGGACCTAACTTCATACTTTGTTGAAAAAATTGAGGCCACTCATCAAGCTTCCTCTCTTTCCTTCTCCTCATATCAGTTGGAGTTCTTCCTCCATAAACTTCTTCCTTAGCCCTGACTTAAATGAAAAAGTGGACCATGCTTCAAAATGCCACTTTAATCCATCCCTTCAGGTCTTCTCCATACAGTCCAGTCAATTCTTTTCTTTCTAATCTTTAAGATTCTACAGGTTCCTTCTCCATTGTCTATAAACACCTCCCTGTCAACTCTCATCCTAAAAAACAAACAAAACAAGAAAAGATCACCTTGATCCAACATTCCTGATAGTCTTTATGCTTTATCTCTCTTCTCCCCCTCAGTTGAACTCCTTGAGAGAGACATTTAACTAGATGCCTTACCTCCCTATCCTCCCACTTATTTATAAACTCTGCAGTCTCCCTTCTGTCTCCATTATCCAATGGAAACTTCTCTTTCTAGAGTAACTAAAAATTAATTGTCAAACGTAATGATCTTTTTCTCAGTTCTTATCTTTTCCGCTCCCTTCTTTAGTCTTTGGTACTATCTCCTTGCTGGAAACTCTCTTTTACAGGTTTTTGTGTGACATCTCTCTCTCCAAGCTTTCCTCCTACCTATATGATCACTTCTCAGACTCATTTGCTGAAATTTCATCTAGATTACTTTTACTGAGCATCAACATCTTTCTAGAATCTATTTGAACCTTTATTGCCTTTCTCTTGGACTATTAACAGTCTTGTAATATATGAGTTTGAGTTTACTACAGTTCTTGGCTTATAATAAGCACATATATATATATATATATATATATATACATATTATATGCTTATTGTCTGACTTCACCACTTATACCTTCTATTTTTATTTTCAGTTGATCCTCTGGATTAATCCTATTAGGTAGATAATGTATTATTGTTGTTGTTTTTTCAGACATATCCAATTCTCTGTGATACCATTTGGAATTTTCTTGGCAGAGATACAGGAGTGGTTTACCATTTTCTTCTCTAGCTCATTTTTCAGATGAGGGAACTGTAAACAGGGTTAACTGACTTGCCCAGGGTCACACAGCTAGTAAATATCTGAGACTGGATTTGAACTCTGAGAAATGTCTTCCTAATCTACATCCAACACTATCTATTCTGCTACTTAGCTTCCCTAGTGCCAATATTGCCATCATCATTTTAAAGCAAATAGTTGATTATCATATAGAAGGTAGCATAGTCAGGAATTGATAAGTCTGGAGGCCAGTCCAAATTTTTTTCATCTTTCCACCATACCAATGGTTAAAGATATTTCTGCTCCATTGACTTTGTGTTGAGGGATCAGCTTTGTTTACATGAGTAAGTCTAGGAAAGAGAATTCATCTCTAGGAAGATCTCTTTCAGAATAGCACACATGTACATTAGGGCTCCAAAATGTCAGCTTGCTGTCAAATCGTTCATCATCACCCTGGTTTACAAATTGGACCGCACACTTGGAAATGGTCACTGATGGAAGAGGATAGAGTGAGTTCTTCTATTATCACTTTCCAAATTGAATGTTTTTTCAATATGCAATATTCATACTGTCATGTTCTCTATACTTTATATTTTCCCTCTTATGGCATTTCTGTCTTGTTTCTTCTTCAATTGAGAAGTGCCCCAAAGCATCTTTAAAGTTATAATTTGGTATCCAAGCTACCATCATAAAACACTCAAATAAAATATGCCCTAAGAAATACCAGTCTCCCTCTGCACTGTGACTGGCAATAAAGTTATGAGATTAGTTCTAAATAACAGAATACCTCAGGGGTCTTGGTTTACAGCTAATATCATTGCAAATTTATAGAATGTTATACATAATTTCAGCCAAAGCAAAGTTTCCAATATTAATTAAATGCACAATTCAATGGACACCATAATGATAATAAGATTTGGTAATAATTCTATTATGCAGTAAGGTTTGTTTATATACATTGCTAGACCTTCACAACACTTCTATGAGACAAGGACTCTGGGTGTTATCATTCCTTTTTACAGAAGAAGAAACTGAGGCTCAGAAAAGGCTGAATTGTCCACAGTACAAAAAGGCAAAGTTTCAACCCATGCTTTCTTGATTCCAAGCTTAGGATACTTTTCTTTTCAGAGGAAAGTTGATGAAAGAAAGCATTATGTAATGGGTTGCATGTTTTACTTTGGGGCCAATATGACACAGAATTAGAATTGTGTCTCTGAGCTTTATTAACTTGGTGACCCCAAGTGAATCACTTAGCCTTTTGGAGGTTCAGGTTCCTCTTCTGTAAAATGAAAATAATGATATAATTAAGGACTGTTTCTTAGGAATTTGGATCAAATAAGATAATAAGCATATAGAGCTTTATAGATTTTAAAGCTCTAAATAATTGTCAGTTATTGTTACAGTAGGATTTAATCAATGAATTTATATTGAGATTAAAAAGCATAGTACAATGGGAAGAACAAAAGGTTTGGAGTCAGATGACCTGGATTCTAATCTACCTCTGCTACTATATCTGTGACCTTGGCAAGTCATTTATCCTTTCTCAGCCTGATTCCTCATATAGACTAGATGATCTCTAAAACCCTCCTTCTATCTCTGGAGGATAAAAAAAAATAAGTATTTTTTGATGTGCTAGCCACTATGCTAAATATTTACAAATAGTTGATGACCATTAAACAGCTGCAGAAATTGAGGGAATTAGAGGTTGACCAGGGTCATGCAGTGAGTATCTAAGACTAAATTTGAACCCAGGTCTTCTAATGCCTGGCTGCTCTATCCACTATACCTCCTAGCTGCTAAATTGTTTCTAAGATTCCCTTCCAACTCTAAATCTATTGTACCTATGATAAAGCACTTATGAATATATGTTTTCAAGAAAAAGAAAAGAAAAACAAGGATTTATAATCTGATTTTTAAAAAACAGAATTTCATCCTTTGAAAATAAATTCTCAAAAATCAATGGTAAATCAATCAGTTATTTAGTCAATTATGTCTCTCTAGCCAAAGTTTTAGTAAGCAAACACAGGTAGGGACTAAGATAAACTTGCTCATAATACCTGGAACTTCTATCCATAACCATAGGCAAGATCTACCCTGGAAAGATATAGTGTACAGAAACAACCCAAGGTGATCTGCATTTTTCATCAGTTCATTTAAAGGAATGATAGCAAATGAAGCTATTACTCTGGACTCATTCTCACAGAGTGACTTCTATCTCCCCTCAAGGGGATATAATGCTGTTGGCTGCAGCTCCTATTCCAGAGTCTCTAAACACACCCACCCACACATACACCACACATATACTCTCTCTCTCTCTCTCTCTCTCACACACACACACACACACACACATCTATATGAATGTCTATACACACACACACACACATATATATATATGCACACATTGTTAACTGCCAGAGATTAATACCTCTGGTCAATTTAATTAATTAAAATCAATTAGCCTTTACAAAGAGATATTTATTATGAAAATATAAGCAAGGACAGAATTTGCAAATGGCCCCCTTGTCCCTAACCTGACAAACACACTTTCCCCTATACTACCTTGGTCTCTGAGAAAAGTGGGTTCAGATGTAACACAGTTTCTGCATATTAACTTCCAAATGTGACATAGTCAATGGATAGATGACTTCTCATTTCCGCCCCTGCTAGTTTAGGCTAGACAGTAGTGGACTTCATTTTCTCTCCACCTGTCTTCTGGCAACTTTTGCCATTGGATTCCACCTCCTAGTTTTATGATGGACTTTCCTCACCTTTTAAAACTATCTCCAATTTCCTTTACCTAACTATAAGAAAGAATACACTCAACAGACACAAGCAATTTCATGTTAACTCTAGGTGATCCTGAGGGTTCTCCAAGTAGACCCACAGCATCAGCTTAACTTCCTTTTTCCATTCTAACTGTGTTAAAAGAGCTGGGGCCAAGAGGCTTGTCCAGGCTAGTTAGTGCCTTTTGAATGCTTCTCAGTTCTGGACATAGTGCTAATCAAAAAAAGTACCCTTTCACTACACAGTTAGCAGACAGGAACAAGTGACAGAATGTGTCTGCACATGCTCCAAAGCAGAGAGCTAAACATTTCAATCATGTCATCATTTTTCTTTGAGCATGTTCCCCACCCTCTTTCCCCACCCCACCCCACCCCAAAAAATCAAGGGCAGGAAGAATTTAAGTCACTAAATGATAACATGTAGCCTAAGGTATATATGGATGAAAGGGAGAGGTCATTTGTCAGCCGCTTACATGTCTATGAGCCTCAGATCTTTTTTAACATCAGCTGTCCTGGTCCCATTCTCCAGAGGCTATCTTTCTGAGTCACTGTCTAACTGTCTGTCCTTATGATAATGTCCTCACTTCCAAAATTTCCCTTCCCAAGTTCTAAAAGCATGATTCTCAGATGTATTCTAAGAACAATATTCTACAATGCAAGGATATCCAAGTTGGCCTTGAATTCCAAATATCTGACCTCCACATAGAAGAGTTTTTGTTTGTCCCTTGCAATAGATAGTAATGTTACAGTAGCAGACTCAGGATGTCTCCCCAGCCAGGAGCAACAACAGAAGTGGATTAACTAAGGGGAGAAAGCTCTTATTGAAATGCAAATGTATCTTTTGTGAGAGTTCTCCAGCTCCAGTGCAAAAAAAAAAAAAAAGAAAGAAAAGAAAAATCTGTGGGAAGATAACAGTCTAGTTCCCCCCCCCTTTGCTTATTGTACAATATTTTCTGGCACCAATAATATGAAAATATATATATGTAATTTGTGAGAGGAAACACATTTTAGGTTGTAGTCATTCCCCCAACAATAGCAAATAGAATACTGAGAATTGTCAAAAAGAGCAAATTGATGTTTGTTCAAAATAGCTTTCCCTTCCAATTGATAAGTGAACCTTTATAGGGTCCTGATAGAGACAACAACAATAGCAATTGTAATTGTAATAATAGTAGCTGGCATTTATATAAAGCTTTAAGTTTTACAAAGTGATTTATAAACATTATCTCATTTTATCCTCACAACTATCATGGTAGGTAGGTGCTATTATAATTTTCATTTATAGATGGGAAACTGAGGCAAGTGTCCTCAAGCAATTTGGATCATACAGCTAAGTGTCTAAGGCTTCATTTGAACTCAAATCTTCCTAAATCAAGTGCTCTATTCTCTATATCACTTTCTGGTTTTAACCAACTCATTAAATAATGAGTGTTCTGAGAATCATGCTATGCTATTGAACCTATCATCTAATGCAAGCACAAGTTTGTATTTATTCATTTTATTAACAAAAATTTGACGAATACCTTCTATGTATGAAACATAGGAGGGAGCTAAGAGATGAGCAAAACAACATACCTTCCTTTAAAGTGCTTACAATATAGCAGGGAAGATAGGATGTGAATACAAATAATTATAATCCAAATAGATGACCTATATTTGCTGAGTTCTATCAGCTGTTAGACTGCACTGGTTGTATCTAACCTCAAAATATTGCAGGGTATTTTGCACAATGATATTTTGCACAATTTATATTTTGCACAATTATATTTATGACCTTATTAAAAAAAAGATCTTTCCAACAATTCACCCAAGACAAACCAAGTGGATGAAAAAAATATAGGAAGCTAGGCATTCATTTGAGTTAGTGTATTAGTATAGCAAAAACTTTGATAGGTGTTTCCAATTTACAATAAGTTGGACACAGAATTTAAAAGAGAGCAGGCAAGATTGCATTTAGAAAATTGTGTAGCACATTTGGTAATACCAAGGTGATCCCTGACATGTATATTTATATATTTTTATACTCAAGTAATTCCCATGGTTCTGCCTCTGATATTTATTAGCTGTGTCACCCTGAGTGAATTGCTTAATCTTTTGGAGGTTCAGTTTCTTCATTTATAAAATGATAATATCTATAAAACTATTTCATGGGATTTTTATATCAAATAAGAAAATGCATATGCAGAGCTTTGTAAACATTAAAGTTCTACAGAAAAGTATATTACCATTATAATTAAGATTTAATTTTTTGGACTATATATTTAAATTCACCAGTATGGCACAGTAGAAAACAATACATTTGGAGTCAGATTATTCAAATAGAGCCATAAAGATATAAACCATGAAATACCACACAGCCTCTAAAGAATCAAAATTACTAATGATTACTGATAGAAGAAACTTATCTGATGTCAGCAGTGTGCAACATAAAACCCACAATGACTTGGACACAAAAAGAAGAAGCCTCCTCACTCTAGCTACAATTATAAACATATTCTCTCCAGGGTTCTTTTCTGCTTTCTCTATTGTGGTCTCAGTCGGTCTCTCTCTCTCTCTTTCTTTTCCTCCCTCCCTCTCTAATCTGTTTCTATGGATTTGTCATTTTTACGTAGACAACACAGATCAATATGACCAACATCAGTCTTTCTTCCTAGATTTAGTCCTATATCACCAATTTTCCAAAAGACATTTCAAATTGAACATTTCCAAGACTTGTCAGACTCAATATTTCCCAAAGAAAATCCCCCCCCACCAAAATAATTAATTTAACAAAAAAAAAAAAAGAAAGAAAAATTTCTATTCCCCCCCCCAAACCAACCTCATTATCAAACTTCCCTTTTTCTGTCCAGGGTCCCAGGGTCATAACTTTATCCACAATATTTCACTCTCCCTCATTCCATACTCTAATCAGTTGTTGTAGAGGTAGGAAAAATTAAACTTGACATCTCATGTCCAACCTTTTCTCTCTTTTAATGGATACAACCTGAGTTCTTGCCCTCATCACCTCTTATTTATTGTATTATATTGTTTTTGTTGTTGTTTAGTTGTTTATTTTATTCCACTCTTTGTAACCCTATTTGGGGTTCTGTTGGCAGATTCTGAGAGTGGTTTGCCATTTCTTTCTCCAGCTCATTTGGCAGATGAAGAAACTCAGGCAAGTAGGGCTGAGTGGCTTGCTCAGGTCACAAAGTAGTATCTGAGGTCAGATTTGAATAAATGAAGATGAGCCTTTTCTGATTCCAGATCTGGAGTTATATCTATGGCAGTATCTAGCCCCTGTTATAATGGCCTCCTAGTTGAATTCCCTCTCTCTCAAATCCATCTTCCACCCAGCTGCCTAAGTTACTTTCTTTAAGTGCAAACCTGACCATGGTGTTTCCTTTCTCAATTGACTCCAGTTCTTTCCTGTTGCCCTTGAGACTAAAATGGAAATGTCTCTGCTTGGTTTTTATTGCCTTTCACAACTTAGACCCATTTTCAACTTCCTTATTCATCACTCCAAGTTCCTGAACTCTAAGGTTCAAAAATACTGTCCTTCTTTCTAATCCTCTAACTCCTATACCTTTATACTACACAGCCCCCATACCTGGAATAGACTCCTTTCTTTTTTTTTTTTAGAAAGATTTTGAGTTTTACACTTTTTCCCTCATTCTTACTTCCCTCCCTCCCCCCACCCCTCACAGAGGCAGTCTGTTAGTCTTTACATTGTTTCCATGGTATACATTGATCTCAGTTGATCATGATGAGAGAGAAATCATGTCCTTAAGGAAGAAGAATAAAGTATAAGAGATAGCAAAATTAATAATAATTAATTATAATTATTTTTATATAATTATATAATTAATAATAATAATATAATGGCTTTTGTTTTGCTAAGTTGAAGGTAATAGTCTTTGGTCTTTGTTCCAACTCCACAATTCTTTCTCTGGATATAGATGGTATTCTCCATTGCAGACAGGCCCAAATTATCCCTGGTTGTTGCACTGATGGAATGAACAAGTGCATCAAGGTTGATCATCAACCCCATGTTGCTGGTTTTCTGGTTCTGCTTATCTCACTCAGCATCAATTCATGCAAATCCTTCCAGGCTTTCCTGAATTCCCATTCCTCCTGGTTTCTAATAGAACAACAGTGTTCCATGACATACATATACCACAGTTTGTTCAGCCATTCCCCAATAGAAGGACACTCACTTAATTTCCAATTCTTTGCCACCACAAACAGGGCTGCTATGAATATTTTTGTACAAGTGACATTTTTACCCTTTTTTCATAATCTCGCTATCCAGAAAGGTTGGATGAATTCACAGCTCCACCAGCAATGTATTAGTGTCCCAGATTTCCCACATCCCTTCCAACACTGATCATTGTCCCTTCTGGAATACACTCCTTTCTCCTGTATCACCTAGAGCCCCTCATTTTCTTCAATACACAGTTCCAATACTACTTTCCACAATGAAACCTTTCTTTATCCCCTCAATAGCTAGGCCAGAGCTTTCCCTCCCCAACTATCTTATAATAAACTGCTTTGCATTTATTTTGTATTCATTCTATCTGTGCTTATATATGTGCATGTTGTCTTCCATGATGGAAAATGAGTGCCTTGAGAGTAGGAATTGTTCCAATTTTTTATTAATATCTCCAACTCTTAGCACAGAGCTTGTTATCTAATAGGTATTTATTAAATGTGCTTGTTGATTAGGTGGTTCATTAATAGATAAAGGTTATCATCCATGAAATACAAAATTAGAAGAGGAGTGGGTTGGTTAAATAGCTTGAGAAACAATGTATGGATACTTAAACAATTAAACAATAGCTACAGAATGTTGAAAGACCTAAGGAAAACCATCAGTTCCATCACTGGCACATTTGGGAGACCAAATCTAAGAATTATAAATTATTAAAAGAAAAGTTTAAGATAAAGCCTGGATCTGTCATTTCAGAGGCATAAAAATTTTCAAGATTGGAAACACCCTTTACCAGTATAAATCAGCATTTAATCTATAGCTTATATTCATAGAGAGTTGTGTGGAACACTAGCAGCTTGCTCCAAGTGACTCTCCAAGAATCACATGGCCATTATGTGTCAGTGGTGGGACTCTAACCCAGATATTCTTCAATGTAAGGGTTATTGGTTCTCTATTCACTAAAACATTATACTCTAACCAAAAAAAAAAAAACAGTACAGTTGAGTTGCAATATTTATCATTGGAGACAATACCCAGATCAATCACGTTGCAAATCAACTGAAGTACTGGAATTGAACTATTGAAATATATTAGAATGAAATACATTCCAAAAATAGGAGCAAAATGATATAGAAGTAAAAATAGAGAAAAGACAATAATTCTAAACCTAAGACATGTCCCCTTGCCTTTAAGAAGCTATTACAATCTAGTAATGATGGAACAGCTTACTTGGAAGAGGTATCATTTGAACTGAACTTTGAAGGAAAAATAGAACTTTATCAAGTAGAGATGAATATATAGGGTGAGAGAAAAGAGAGAATGCAATTGAAAGCCATTTGAGGTATAGGGATGAGCAGGAGCAAAATCACAGAAGTGGGGAAGTGTTTGGGGCCTGGTGACAAATCCAACTTGCTTGGAGTTTAGGGTCTCTGAAGATGAATGGTGAGAGATAAGGCAAGGAAAGGTGAAGTCTGCCTTTACATTAGCTTCATGTCTCTTTCGCAGCTCAAAAACCAAGGACAATCCTTACTTACATCAATGGTAAACAACAGTTGTTGTGAGAATTGAAACTGGCAGGAACCTTTGAGTGCTGCAGATGAAAAAATTCCCTTGAAGTATAAAATATTTTTTTTAACTCGTACAGTCTGCGTTCATAGTAATTCTGAGCAGGGCTATATCACAAGATAAAAAAAATAATCTGTATCCTTTTAAATCTAAATTTATTTGAATCTCTAAGTCAAAATAGCTCTATTGATCTATACCTATACTTTATTTCTGCTCTGCCATCTATACTAATATCTTTATCTAGATGGATATGTACAGCTATCTCTATATTTCTATAATTTATCTCTATCTCTGTATAAGTGGTATGAGGAAGCTATTACAAGGTCAGGTTTCTTATAATCAGGTAATTATAGCAAACACTTAACCTGAACCCAGACACTTAACCATACAAGCCCATAACTTACTTAGAAACCATTTCTTTGATAATCTGCTTAGACAATTACTAAATGCTATTCTGAAATGTACATTTACATTTTATAATTCTCTTTTTTATTCTCCTAGTTAAATTCTATGACCCTGTATTACTTTTTTTTCCCTTTAATTTGACATTAAGTATTATTCTTTTGCTTTGTGTAACTGTCTTCAGTGGGTTTTCATAGGATTTTCAATTGCTTGAATCTGATGTGACAGTTTCATAGATGCCTTTTACATCTGGAGCATTTGAAAAAACAAAATAGAAAGAAAGACCAAGCAATTTAAATATCCTCATAAGTAGAACTATTTCCTTCCTCTGCTCTCTGCCTCAGTGAGTGTGTTTGACTAATCCATTGGCCTTCATTGCAAACAGATACTAAATGTCTGGTGTGTGGTAGAAGGTTTCACAACACATTCGAACGCCCTTCTTTTCTGTGTGGTGACAGATGAGGGTTTACTTACCGTTGAAAATCCAAGGCTGTAATTTCGTCTTCCTTACAAACTCATGTCTCGTCACCACCACCCCATGATAAATAGAATCTGTACTGCATGACACTTGTGAACAATGGGTGAAATGGATATTAGAAAAAAAAAACTCATTTATCTTCTGCTTTATTTCTTGATAGGGGTTCTTGTCACCATGGCTATTGTGTGACCAGCTCTGGAAAGGGCATCTCATTAGTTTTTCTTATCAAGATGGCAAGGTCCCTTTTAACAGCATAGCACTTACATTTTAGATTCAATTAGAAAACTGCATATTTTGTATGTGTCTGCCCAAGGCCTCTGCTCAAGATGGGTCTGCGATGGTTACACTTCCTACAGATTTAATTTCCCCACAGTTGACCACATTGTCACATCAAAATGAACCATACACTGAAATGTGGCATCTAGCTCCTGGAAGCAGGGGAATGGACTAAGTAACCTTCATATCCCACCTGTCCTGTGATTCTAAATGTGGCAAGAACAAAGGGAGAGAAGGGATGGGCATCGATGCCTATTTCTTTATCTTTTGCATTGGTTTATTATTTCTTTTTGAAAAACCAAACAAAAGCCATTTTGCAATTCCAGTTTCCAAATGGTTTCCCTCAGCTTCCTCTGAGGACTATCATAGAGGATGCTTTCCTGACAAGTGCATTTTGCAACATCTCACACTTGCCACCCAAGCAACTGTGCGAATGTCAACAAATCAGTAATGATTTAGAATATGTCAAATGGAATTCAACTTTTTCACATCCTTTCAAAAATACTAGTGACAGGTAGATGAATTTGGACAACTGTTTGTCAGGACAATGTTTAGTAAATTTAGCTAGTACTAAGCCTCTCTGCAGGATCTGTTTAAAAAGAAAAACAAACTAATGAACCAAAATAATGAACCATATCCTTCCAAAGGAATGAATTACCTCTCTGGGGTTGAATTATCCTTTTTGGAAAGGATAGCTATTCTTTCAGGCTAGTAGGTTAACATGTAGTATACTTATTTAGTTTATATGCGACCATACTGATGTTGAAAGGTTCAATACACTTCCTAAAATGGCTTATACCTAGAGGAAATTGATTCATTAGCAGGAGTTGTCTCAATATATTTCAGTTCTATATTTTACATAACCATTCAGGGCCAGCTCTAAGAGTAGACTATCATCTTCATCATATAATTTGAGGAGTGTCATATTTTTGACAATTGACAAAGAAGATAACTAAAGAAATTATTGCCAAACCTAAGGAGAAGGACCCTGGCCTTGAGAGTCAGTGAGTTCCAGTCCTGACTCAATTTTGGACAAATCCCTTCTGACCCTTAGTTTTCTCCTTTCTAAAATGAGGGAGTTGAACTAAATGACCAAGAGTCTATTCTACCTCTAATTATATTCTTTATTTCTCCTGTTTAAATACTGTTGCTTAAGGTAGTCCTCATTTTAAAAGCAAACAACCCTGGGAAAGGTAGCATTAAATCATTAACAACTCATAGTTAATTATTACACCATTTGACCTGAATGAGATCTGATGAGAAGGTAGTTCTAAAAAGATAAATGGCTAGAGATATAAGAATAGAAAGTCACCAAAGGGAAATTTTACTGACTTCATAATTTTACTTCAAACTGCTTATCAGCAAAGTTTCCCTGAGAAGGTTAGCTTTTGCTTTTATTTTTCAATTTCACAAAGAGACCAAGACGATTATGTCAAATGGACACAGTCGAGGCTGACTATGCCTGGTACCACCAATTCAGGTATCCTAACAAATATACTCATCAATCATTTGAACAAAACAGTACATACAAAGAGATGCTTCTGCCTCTGCCAATCAATAAATGAGTCAATCAAAAAATATTTCTTTAGTATTTACTATGTCCCAGCTATTGTACTGGGTCCAATGAAGACAAAAAAAGTTAAAAACATGCAAATGCTCAGATAAACCCTGGCCATGATAATTCCATACCCTTCCTTCCCCCTCACAGTGTCACTGGGCTTCTTCCCATTGCTACAACAATTGATAGTGCTAAATATTATAGCAGCCTCATCTATCTTCATGCATAATTAAGAAATGGATTAGATAGCTTGAAAATGAAAATCACTGATACAAGTTTCAAGACTAGAAAAATTATCCAAATCCAGTATCTCTTCCTGTGTTCAGTTTCATGGAATATTCATGATTAGATGTCATAAAAAATTGATGCTGAACATTGTAACTAGAAACAGGTACCACTGAGGTGGAACATGGTCATTTAGTCCTCACCTGGTGCCTTGTTTGCTGTCTTCTAATTGGTAGGATTAGAAATGAAGTAGGTAATATCATCCTACTAGGAATCAGGATGAAAAATCCTTGAAGGATGAGTGGATTACCTACATCAAGTGAATGGAGAGAAAATTTTATCAGCCATTCAGCCCTGTTCAACCCTTCTTATGAAATTAAGCAGCACAGGAAGTGTAGGTAACAAAGGACAACTACAGCACCACTTTCATAGAGGCAGAGTGGTGCAGTAGAAAAAGCATTGAATCTAGAACCAAAAGTCCTGGGTTCAAATTCCCAGTTCCCAATCTGACTTTCTTAGCCCTAAAGCCGACTGTCTTCCCCTCCTCCCAGTTTCAGTTCTCCTACATGATCCCTGATCAGATAGATTTTTCCGGTTGTTCTTGTTCAGCCACGTCCAGCCCTTCATTACCTGATTTGGGGTTTTCTTGGTTATGAAATGGAGCAGTTTACCATTTTCTTCTCCAACTCATTATACAGATGAGGAAAATGAGACAAATAAGGTTAAGTCAGAATCACACAACTAGTATCTAAAGAGAGATTTGAATGAGGAAAATGAAAATTCGTGATTCTAAGTCTAGCATTCTATTCACTGTGCCACCCTACTGCCCTAGATAGATATGTGTATATTTGTGTGATGGATGTTTTAGCCTGGAACCTTACTTCTAGAAAAAATAAAGTGCAATGGTACCTTCTTTATCTCTTTTTTGGGACCCTGTTTGAAATGCTCTTCCCTTTACCTCTACCTCAAGTTTCTACTCTAAAGATATGTACCTTGAATTTACCTCCATAAACATATTATATCCTTCACTTCAATGTAATTTTCCTGAGGCTAAGGACTGTTTTTTGCTTTTCTTTTTATCCTCAGTGCTATTCACAGTATCTGATGTATTACAATAATTTAGTCAATGTTTATTGATTGCTTTGGTTCATATTAATTTTAAAGCACTTGGTTTAAAATGTTTTGCAGAATGTATGTATGTATGATAGGAATAGGCAAAAGTAGGTAGATTATATATGTATATATATACACATATTTATATACAAATATATATACATAAAAATCTATTTTATATGTAAAATATACTCTTAAACACATTAATTTATGCATTTAAACATAATTTTTAAATCCCTGGATTCTCAACATTTAGGCAATTTAAACTCTTCCTCTTCTCTGTCTCCTGAAAACCCTTTTTCCCCCAGTTTCCTAATGGTATAGGTTTGGAACAATCCACTTGTTATTCACATAACAATCCTCTGCATCGACCATCTTGAACAAGGCAGTGGTAATTCTTAATTCCATTTCTTTGTATTAAGCTATTCCCTCCTCTATCCTCTTATTATGTGCTACATAAGATACACTTTTACACCCAGATAAGAATTATTTTTGAATGGATCTAGCTTAAATACTTCACCTGGCTTAAATACTTCTCTTACTGTCTATCTGAAATCTTTGTTTACAGTTTTGAGGTTTTTTTATATCTTAATAACTAAACTGGTTTAATCATATGGTTCAATAGGTCAAAGAAATCTCTACAAATGACATTTCTTAATATTCTATTAAAAATATGCACCTGTTTATTTCAAAATGGTGGCTCAATCTTTGAACTTTCTTAAAAGTATTATTATTACTATTTTCCATTCCATTTGACTTCTGGGAAGGTAAACTTCCCAGTAGACCATGGTCTTGCATAGAATTCCATTGCTCTCCCCTTGAGAGTCATATAATCGAAATGTTATATGTTACCTTACCTTTTCTTATGAAAAATTGTAACTTTTCAAGGCTAGCATTTTTAATCCTGGATTTTCAGCTGCAGTGCTGAAACTGATTTTTCTATCTATTCTTCTTTGAAAGAAGGTACTATATTTGTCTGAAGAAAACTATTACTACTGATATTTTCACTCCATCGAAGCTGAGGCAGGCAAAACTATGATTCTGATATATAATCCTATATATGCATACACACTTCATATCAAAAGATGATACTGCAGCTCCTGAGCCAATAACTCTATTTTCTTACTGTACTTGTTTTAATATTGAATGTTGAAATGATATCTATTTTTAGTTTGAAAGTCATCTGTTGATGACAATGTATGTGTATAATGTTTCCATTACATATCTAGGAGTCAATGTCATAAAATGGAAGAAACACCAGTTACAGAGTCAGAAAACCTCATTTCAAATCTCACTTCAAAGACTAGCTTTGGGACTTTGAAGAAGTCACTTGCTTTCCCCTGGATCTCAGTTTCCACATCTAAAAATTAAAGAAATGGAATCAGTGATGATGTCTAAGGTCCCTTATAGTTATGATTTATCAGGCATGCCTTTATTAAGTTCCTACTTTATACTAGAGACAATACTAGCATTGGGTATACAAATACAAATAAAAAGAACACCTCTTCACAAGGTGCCTGTGATTCTAACCAATGTCAATTTAATCAACCTTTCTCTGAAAAGAAGTGAGCTAGTCAGGCTCAGGAAGATTTTATCATTTCTATCCTAAAGATACCACCAGCAATAGCACTACTGAGAGTGCCCTAAAAATAGGAGAGATTTTCCCCACACACACACATACCATCTCTGTGTGACCCTTTATTTAAAAAGCAAATTATAGATTTTGAGATCTTAACTTGAATTTGAGCATAGACTTTCCCAAACAGGTTGATAATTTAGAAAATTTTTCATACTGGGAAGAGGCCCCTAAAAGTTTCCTAGAAATAGTCAGTTGTGACTGTTACCTACTACTGGGAATGGGCTAAAACAACAAGTAAGCCCATAAGACTTCAAACAAATACCCAATTGCCCTCTGCTATGGCCTTACCCCTGTAACATATATTTAGAGGAGTTGATCTCGTCATTTCCTTCATCACTATGATTGTTATTGATCTCTGCAGTGGAATGAACCATGCCATCCCACAACGTCAATCGATTCTTGGAAGTGAAACAAAGAGACTAGCTGAGCTGTGCCACAATTCTGTTCTTTTTGTGTGAGTAGGCATAAGCTTCATTCCAACAGCTTGAGTTGGATTAGAGCCTACCTAACACTCCCAGAGACTATTGAATAGGTTGTGAATACTGTTCTGTTCCTGTTTCCAAGTAATAATAAAGAACGGCACAAAGCACTTCTTCACCTCATATCAGTTTTTATTAAATCCAACCTTGAAGATAATTCTTTAAATGCTGCCTATTGGAAGTAAAGTATTCTTTCAGTCAAGGTAACTACTTCATATAGGGAACAGACTATTGAGAGGCAGCACACTTTAGAAAATAAAATAAATAAATAACATTTATTGAATGTATTCATGAATTATATCTACCTCATTCTTTTAAGTTATTGACATTATTGTAAACTAAATTCTAAGTTATTGGTAACTGATTTTATTAGTTAATAATAAATTCTAACCGAAGCACTTAATGAAATAGAAGTCACTTCTGGGAGTTCATTTTCTTCTTTTCTTCCTCTCCTCCCCACCCTGCCAAATGGCAGAAGTGAGATACAAATACATCATCTAATCTGGCATTCCCACCACCTTATACTATGTGATTAAAAAGCCCTGTTTCCTGATACTTAAAGTATCACTGTCCCCAGACAATTCCTAAAACAAAACCTACAGAGGAGGTCCCTATGTATCCTGATAATAAAAGTTTCCTCCCTAGAAAAATTCTTCCTTTGCTTGAGAGCTCACCAATCTAGTCTGAAAGAATTTAATTTACAAGCTGCTTTCCTCATTGTGTACATTGTGACACTGGCTAAAAACTATGCCTTATTACCTAGCTAGCTCAATATTCTACCCACCAAACAGACTTATTCCAGGCCAAAAGCAAGTGGGAAGTTAACTTGCCTACATTTAAATGAAGTACATACTTCACCATAAAACATAAAAGAAATTTAGTTAGTCTTTTTATTCCCCTCCTGCTAATGCAGTAGAAAATTCACCTAATGTTTCCCACCTGTCAATTTTCTTCACAGTATTTAGATATCCTTCAGATTTATGATCAGCTTGCAATTCTCTAAGACTTGGAGTGTCTCCTGCCAAATTCATTTGTAGCCCTTTGTTTTCTTTTTCTTTTTTAACATTTGGCTACTTGGTGAGGTTTTCTAGCTCCTTTAACCAATTGGACAAAAAACATTCCCATTAAATTTAATTTCTTTGTTCTTTTGTATATTCACAACTTATTGTGAACACTTTAAAGTCTGGAAGCTTTCAAAGAACAATCAACCATGAAAACGCTACTAAGTATTGTCAGTGAATCATCATCAAAGTAATTAAAATAAGTAATAATATGCTAAGAATAGACAATGTTGTCCCTAGTACCCCCAGATATCTTTATTGGGAAGGTTGCCAGACTTGAGTTGGAAGATGAAGATAGAAATGTCAGGTCAGTTAGTTTATCCAGGTCTGGTGAATGCAGCAAGGAGGAACAACCATCTCATCTTTTCTGTTTTTTTTAGTAGATTCACTATGATCAAGAATATTATACATCTATTTCTTCTCTTCCATTTTTTTAGTCAGGAATAGGGTAACTTAGTTACTGAATACTTTGTAATCTTTTTGCAGTTTTGGCAGAATTGTAGATAGAGAGCTAAATCTGAATTCAAATCTGTACTACCCTAGATAAGTCAAATAACCTCCATTTTCTGTTTCCTCTCCTGGAAAATGGGGATAATAAGAACACCTACCTCACTCACAGTGTTGTTTTGGAAATTAAAATGAGACATTTGTAAAGTGTTTTACAAATGTCAAAGCATCATAAAAACATCAACTATTATTATCTTTCCTTAAAAATGAGACAGTTAGGAGTGGCTAGGATAGAGCACTGGCCCTGGAGTCAGGAGTACCTGAGTTCAAATCCGGCCTCAGAAACTTAATAATTACCTAGCTGTGTGGCCTTGGGCAAGTCACTTAACCCCACTGCCTTGCAAAAAAAAAAATGAAACAGTTACCAAAAAACCTGGGTTTGAAAACTAAGTATTCCATGCTTGTGAGAGAAGTTCTGTAGTTCAGTGAGAGCCTATAGAGAAGAGACAGGGTTTTGTTATGTTTTTCCTTTTATCCAAACATTACACTGATTTTATAAAGCGGGTTGCATTCTTATTTGATGAGCTTACACTTAATGAATGTCTTCTACAAGAAGACTTGAAAATTGTTTGATTTCACTATTTAAAAAGTTCAACCTAAGCTACTTGGATTCCTGTTAGAACAAAATGCTATTTAGATGATTTTCCTTAATGTCAAGACTACCTCAAGTGCCTGGTCATGAATGGCTTTTGTTCTTCAAGTTCTTCTTGACCTGACTAATCCTTCAGTCTAAATTCATGAGGAAAAATAAAAGAGTATTAAGGAGATCATGTTCAATATACAAATAATTTTTCATTATTTACATAATGAGAGAATATTCTCTCAATCATATTTTTAGTCAGGGGATTGTTTGCTCTTCAAAAAAACATTTACGTTTGTAGGTTTAAAATGTCCTTAGTGTTACAATATGTAAAGCAATTATAAACTCGGTAATTAGAAAAATGTACCAGTTGCTTTGCTTATGGGACTGACTGTTCTTCACAGAATCCCTGATTTATAAGACACCTTAGAACTACCTAGCCAAAAATATACTGAATAAGGATACCTTGAATAAGAATGTCTCTGAAAAACAGGAATCTACCCTTTTCTTGCTGTCCTCTAATCAAAAATGTAATAATTCTAATATTCCACACACTAATCCATTTGAACTATGGAAGGAGAGAGGGATACGCAGAGGGACAGTCTTAAAGATTCAGGAAACCTCTGTGAGAAGGACCTGAGATATCACCCTGTCAGAATAAAAAGATAAAGACCTCAGGGAAGTCCCCAGGGGTAGAATGCCCCATATACCGCTGCCAGAAAGCATGCCAAGGCAGAAAGTAATCAAGAGAAAATTCATCTGGATTTAAGGAAGTTCTTAGATGTCATTTAAGCTATCATTGTTCCTTGGGTGGGGAGAAGAATGAGTATGATATGAAAAAGGAATGTGTATGATATAGTTATTTGGTTATAATCAACATCAATGTTATTGATGTGTTATAGAAAGAGAATGGAAAAACATGGAAGATTATCCTCATCTACTTCATAATTTTGTCTAAGATGAGGCCCATTCCAATGAGAATAAACATCTCATTTCCAATTACTGAGGATACTGGGGGTGAATAAGTAGATGAAAGTTAGCACTGACCTGCATAGATAAAATGAGCAACGTTCAAGCCTGCATCAACACTTGTTTAAATGAATGTATGAGTAATTAGATAATACAGTAGTTAAAGTGCTGGATCTGAAGTTTGAAGACCTGAGATCAAATCTGGTCAGAGACACTTACTAACTGTGTGACTTTGACAATTCACCTAACCCCTTTTGCCTTAGTTTCCTCATCTGTAAAATAAAGATTATGATGATGATGATGATGATGATGATGATGATGATGATGATGATGATGATAAATAATAATAAATGTCTCCCAGGGCTGTTATGAAGATGAAATAGATAATATTTGTAAAATAATGTAAGTACTATATAAATATTAGCTAATATTAGTAGTGGTAGTGGTAGTAGAAATAGTAGGAATAGTAGAAATAGTAGTAGTAGTAGTAGTAGTAGTAGTAGTAATAGTAGTAGTAGTAGTAGTAGTAGTAATAGTAGCAGCAGCAGCAGCAGCAGCAGCAACAGTAAACTCCAAATCCTAACATTTTTTTCTCTCCCAAGCATCCACCACTCAACTGCCTAAATTATCCAAGGTTCAGGTCTAACATGATACTTTCCTACTCAAGAATCTATCACCAACAGGAGAAGATAAAACTTCTCAGTTTAACATTTTAAAGCCTTTTCTAATCAGCTTCCAAGTTAAGTCCTATTTCCCATTTACTCTCCTTTACAAAATACATGTTACAGCCCTTCCCTAAAGTTGGTCTGCCATTTTTTGCTTCTGTACAAGCAATCATATAGGCCTAGAATGCACTCTTCTCTCACTAGAATGTCATCTTCTATACTGATTTTCCTCCAGAAAGATATAAGGTCCTTGAGGACAGGGATTATCTAGCTATTTGCCTATCACCTTTGTCTATACACCCTCAGTCAAGAATAGTCCCTTGCACATATTGCAATGAACACTTAAAATAAATGCAAAGATACTGGATTGTTTTGCCATTTTCTTCTCCAATGGATTAAGACTAACAGAAGTGAAGTGATTTGCCCCTGAGCTAAATAAGCATCTGAGACAGATTTGAACTCAGATCTTCCTGATTCCATACCCATCCTCTATCCAGTTAGCCATACAGACCCCTTAATCATGAGCAAATACATGAATGAACAGAACTATTTCTTCAATTTTCTCCTGTTGGAACAAGATATTCTGTCATTGACATTGAAGTCATTTTACCAATTAACAGAAATGTTCTTTTCCTTAGGTATTTTATTATTTCCTGTTCTTGTTTCATGTGGACCTGTACATGCAAAGAAATTCAGACATGTCACTCTTTCAGCAGAAGTATCAACCTACTTAGTGGTCTGGAATCATAGGGATTTACCCAGTGTATTTCCTAAAATCCATGGTATTGCAGGATTAATAATTGGAAGAGAACTTTGAGATTTTCAGGTCCAACTCCATGACTTTTTAGGTTAGGAATATAGTGCATTATTAGATTCAGGAATTTTTCTAAGGGGCACATTCAAAGCCCAGTTTTCTTTCCATTATACCAATAGCTCAGTTCCTACAGATGCCTGATGCTACCCATATTTTCTGTTATAGACTGGCACAATAATAATAATAATAATAATAATAAATATCTCCCAGGGCTGTTATGAAGATCAAATAGATAATATTTGTAAAATAATGTAAGTACTACATAAATATTAGCTAGTATTAGTAGTGGTAGTGGTAGTTCCTGACACAGTACTCAAATACCTATGCTATTATCTCAAAAACCTGTCAGGAATCTTGTTTCCAATCCAAGCTTGACAAGGGAAAAAAATAAAGGCAAATAACAAAAATTGACATAAAACAATCAAGATAATTAAAATATGGACCTATAGGGAAAATCCTACAATATAAAGGGTCTCAGAGCCACACAAAAATATGCAACACAAAATGATCCTTTCTCTACCAATAGATTCTTTCCATATTGGTCATTCTAATTCTGTGCTACTTAAGAATGACTTAGAGAAACAATGAAAGAAGTCAAGAAAAGATCAGGAAGAATGACAAAGGAAAAATGATATCCAGGGATGGATCATATCCAAGTATGGCAGAGAGAATGAGTCCCAGGAGGCCAAGATTTCAAGAGTTTCTTCTTTGACACTGCAGCATCATTTTTGATGTGTTAATTGAGGAATATTACATTAACTACATGCTGAAATGGAGAACTGTCAGCACCACATCATGATGCAACCATAGCAACGCAATGTCAAGATGTCTTCCTGCGACCCTTGCATTTCTACACAAACTGCATTCCACTGCCTCAAATTGAGCACCACTGTTCTCAAGGGTCTTATTACCCACAATACAAGGGGCCATTGTCCTACTACTTAGAAATAAGATGGTGGTACAAACAAAAGCCGTTATTCTAAACTCATCATGGTTTATTATTTCCATCAAAGAGAAGGAGAAGAAGTCTTCAGGCAGCTTGAGCCATAATACCAAAGAAACTAAGAAACAGGACTGAACAATCTACTGTTCTAGGTGCACCCGAGTTGCCCTGTGAAGAAACTTGCCCAAGAATAGCAATCACAATTTTTATTATTCTCAGGACATTCTGCCTACAGATTTTTCACCCTGTAAACAATCAGAGGTTGGTATTTAGCATTGTGTAGGAGGAACAGGACTATACATAGCAATTCTTTCCTAATGCTCCAAGAAGACTGAATCCTGTGAAACAATGTATTTCTATGCTGATCAAGTAAAATGTGTTCTTTGAGGATTTATTTATATTTGAGATTATTTCCATCTACCAAGCCATTCTTTTGTCTGACAATGTCATTAAACATTTTTGACTACTTCAGAATGACTATTTTAGCCATGTCAAAAGGGCTAAATCACAATCTCTATTCTGGAGTAAGTTCCTAGGAGATTACAGACATGGGGAGATGATAGTCTGTAAAACAAATCCTATATTTTAGAAGGAAGAGGGAGTGAAAGAAAAAAGCTTGCTGCCACAATGTAGAGGGTCAAAAGGGCAGTTTTACTTTTGTCTCCTAATAATATACTTTCTTTTCATTTTTGCAATGCACCAGAGGCTGTTTACCCAATTGTACCCAATTTGTTATAATTGGAAGGCATGTCCTTTTTCCTAGAAAATCCTTTCTCTTCCCTCAGTTATAATGTTTGGCACATATAGTAAAAAGAAATCTTCCACAAATCAAATAAAATTGACTCTCCTATATAGCATCTGTGGTTTGCTAACTTATTGTGGATTTTTAAAAATCAGTTGTAATGTAATGATTAATGAAACTCTTTAAGATTAATCAAAAGTGGGGCAGCTAGGTGGTGTAGTGGACAGAGCTCTGATCTTGGAGTCAGGAGGACCTGAGTTCAAATCTAACCTCACACACTTAATATTTACCTAGCTGTGTGGCCTTGGGCAAGTTACTTAACCCCATTGCCTTAAATAAATAAAAATTTAAAAAAAAGATTAAGAAAAGGTGTCCCCCTAACATGACATTTTAGAAAAAAGTTGAAAAAAACCAGATAGCATAATAGATCTAAAAATATCTCGACAAATTAGAACATTAGGCTAAATCTTATAAGCTAATATTTAATAGGAATTAATATAAAGTCTTTTATTTGGGTTCAATATAACAATTTCTGTGGTGAGAGATGGGCCAGTTCATCTAATATAAAGCAGGATTAGAAAAGGGGAAATAGCCTATTTTTAAAGAAGAAAATAAAAAGAAGATAAAGGAGTCTACAACCTGCAGGTCATTGACTATGATTCCTGGAAAAATTCTAAAAATATAATTAAGAGGGAGTTAGTGAATACAAAGGAAGAAAGCCATAATCATAAAATACCACACCCAAAATAGCTCCTTGTAGAATGGGTCTTGCTAGATGAATATCATCACCTTTTTCATGACTTCTAAATTGGTGAATATAATTCACCCACATTTTTGCAAAGCATTTACGAAGTTTTCCATGCTACCCTTATGAACAGTTAAGGAGAGGTAAGTATAGTTGATTAATTAGAATTAGTTGAATGGCCAGATCTCTAAAACAGTCATTAATAGTTACAATGTCAACCTGGAATATGGCCTCTGCTATAGCTTGCGGGAGGGGACTTGTGCTTACACATTCAATATATAATTTCTAATGTTTAATTTTTATAAATAGCTAGAATAAAATGACATATACTATTCTTATCATACTTGTAAATGACTTAAAACTAGAATTGATAGCTAACATGTTTAATGATAATCAAAATCCAGACATTTCCTGCCCTCATAAGACCCTTCTGAATATGTTGTTTCAGTCCCAGTATTTTAGAAACAATAATATTTCTCATTTATATAGTACTTCTGTTTACAGTGTTCTTTGCATATGCTATTTCCTTTGAGCCTCACAGTGTCAATGGAGAGATTGTATTATCTTCCTCATTTTAGAGGCGAGAGGCAACGCTTCTTGGTCAATGGAGTACTGACTTGGTCAGTACAGTCAGGAGGAGCTGCCTCTGACACATAGGACTCCATTGCCCTGGACAAGTCATTTCCCAGTATTCAAGGCAATTATATAATAATAGATTACAAAGCAGTTGCTAATCTGCATTGGTAGAGAGAGGTTGCTTCACAAATAAAATCTGAGGTCTGGAAAAAGGAAAAAAAATAAGAAAAGAAATGATGTGAAAAATGAAGCACAGAGAGGTTTGTACTTCAGAAACTCAACTATTAAGTTTCTAAGGCAGAACTTGAATCTATGTCTTCCTAAGAGCAAGTTCAGCTCTTGATCCACAGCTGCCTTTATGAGATGTTTTCTAAAGAACATATAGAGAAGGAAGACTAAGATGGTGAAATCAATCAAGGTAAAATGAGAGAAAAATTAACTGAAGGAACTACAGGTGTTTACACTGGAAAAGAACTAGAGGGAATGATATAATATTCTTCTAGTATTTGAAGGGTTGTCATATAAAAGAAGACTTGGACTTTTTCCTGTTGCCCCAGTCAGAAGAACAAAGAAAAAAGGTTTAAATTCTACTAAGAAGCAAAGGAAAAACTCTCTCCTCTTAGATCCAATCATTAACAAAATTTTTGGTCTTCTTATCCTAACTAAAAGCAAAACCTTACAATTAAGAAAAGCATCACACTATCAAAAAGTAATAAGCATGGGGCAGCTAGGTGGTATAGTGAATAGAGCACTGGCCCTGGAGTCAGGAGGACCTGAGATCAAATCCTGCCTTAGACATTTAATAATTACCTAGCTGTGTGACCTTGAGCAAGTCACTTAACCTTATTGACTTGCAAAAAAATTTTTAAAGATGCAACAAGCAACAGATATTTTAACAAATGATCATTAACTTCAGCTGGATTTTTTTTTCTTTTTCAACTTTTTACTCATTACCTCGAGGCTAGAACTCAATCATTCCCATTTCTCTTTAATACAGCATGAGAGGAGAAACTAGGCAGTTACTCAGAAGAGAGGCATTAACAGAAGGCACAAGACTTACTAAGAGTTTTTTGATTATACTGCATGCCTCACACCAGATCTAGGCTTCATGATGGTTTGGCTAACTGTAGCTCAACAGGATAGGAACAAAGATTCCCCTTGGCTGCTCCAGTGCCTACATTGCCTGCACCATCATGGCTGGATGGAATATCATTTGTAGAGTGCCCCAGTCATAATAGTTATAGTGTCCCTTTCTTCATCTCATCTTCTTGCTTTTAAAAAAATCTCCACCACCATATGCTAGTCCATCCAGAAATTCTATCTGCTAGGTACTAAGTAGACCAGGAAAGAGCATAAAATAAATGAAAACCCTAGTATTGTTATTTAACTTTTCATTTCTGCATGGTTTTTTTCCTCCCAACTATATTAATGCTAAGGATCATAACTCATACAATGTTGAGATTTTTGGTTTTAGTAATTTTATAGTGTTTTCAATAAATATTTATTGACCAAAATAATAGATAAATCAAACCCTGAATGACCTGCAAATGGTATAACCAAAATTTACCTGGTTTGAATCCAAAGTTTTGGTTTGTCCTATTAATGAATTGGTTTAAAGGTCCATTTAACTAAGAAATGGTCCCAATTCTACTTATCCATATTTGGCTCATTGGGATTCTATGATCTGATTTAATCTAGTGATTCTATTTAGTCAACTTAAGCTAATCTCCCTCCATTCTCACACCTGCTGGAAAACTACTTGGCATTGGATTTCTATTTCTCACACTGACTAGGCTCAGGACATTTTTTAAAGTTGACAAATTAAGGCAATTCAGGTAGTAGGGTAAGATTTTTTTTTTCAGCAGCAGATAAATCGCCAAATTTACTGTACAAGCTAAAATCATCTTTCCTGCAAATCAAATATAACCAAGAAAAATAACAATACCTGCAAATGAAGCCAGTGTGAAGCCACTCAGTACTGTAGTCCTGGATTAATCATGTTGCTCTTTGAAAATTCAAAGCTTTTAATCATGCAGCCCGGCAGTCCTTGGTTAAAATTCATAGGCATTTTACAGGTGTTATTTTGGCCCCCAGGGCCCCTCTATTGTTCAGTAAGTATAGTCAAAGCCTGTTAAAAATAAAGAAAAAAAATTTAATGTCAAATTGAATAAAAAGGCTGCAAAGGTCAAAATTTGTTCCCAGGGTCACAGTAATTGGGATTTGTGGAAAATCTCATGGAAATCAAATGTAATTTATGAGGTTTATGCTACAAAAGATTGAGGATGGAGTTAATTCCTTATTTGGGCTACAAATATCTTTTAAGGCAAAAGCACTTAACGTGAATTTTAAAATACAAAGCTTATATACATACATATATATGAATGAATTTACATATATATGCACATATATATGTATACACACTTACATATATGTGTGTGTATGTGTGTATAATGTAGCAAATACTTTTTACACTTGTGCAACAGTTAATCATTGAGATTTACTACTGATCCAAACTGATTCCTAGTCTCCAAACTGTAGCAGATTCAACAAGACTTAAAAGGAATCATTCAAGGTTCTAATCTTTTTTGAGACTAGTGAAATCCTATCAGAATGACAGAATCTCAGAATTGGAAGGGATCTCAGAGGTCAAGTAGTTCAACTCAAATCTAAATAGGAAATCAGCCTGATAATATACCTAACATATAGTCATTCAACTTTTTACTTGGAGGAAACATCTGCCTAGAGAATCTGAATTGCCAATCTAAGAAAATCCTATTGAAAGAAAGATTCTTCTACATTGAAGTCATCCTACTTTTTAAAACATTATTCAGAGATCTTAGTGTTGGGATTTGGCATCTATCTGTAGCTTTCCCTTGAAGTCCTATCTGATGCTACTAATATCAATTGACATCATAGATTTGAGTTGTCCTTTCTTGGAAAGAAACATTCATTTCAAACATGTGGCATCTAGCTAAGCAAATAAGACTTCACCCACTCCAATGAAGAATGGACAGGATCTTTTTTTTTTTCAGCAGGACTCATCTTAACTGAAACCAAGCAGACCTAACTGACTCAATATTACTGCTTTCTTCAGCTTTTATATGTTCTCAACCTTCGTTACTTAATAGATTATGCCATGATCACATAACTATTGAAAACTAGTCAGGAAGAGGCAAAATCAGCTACTTAATGACTTCTTATAAAAGGGATTCTTGTTTAGGTGCAGTTGGTTTTTGAAGTCCCTTCTACTTCTAAAAATTATTCTTTTCTTCTCTAAGGTCAGTGAGGTCATCACTCCACCATGTAGGTAATTTATCCCAGATTTCATTACACTGCCTCTCTTTTTCTCAGATACACACACACACACACACACATATATATATACAAGATCCTCCAAAGGGATAAAAAAGGAAGGGGAAAGGGGACAGGTTTAAGATAGGGATACCCACATGAATGTAGTATACTTATTTACAGTGTTTTAGAGTGTCAAGTCAAGAAGGTATATGATATAAGAACAGTTATTTAACCAGCATCTTTAGTGGTTATCTTTGTTATCTACATTGCTGACACACACCAGTGTAGCATTTTTTAAAATAAGGCAATAGGGGCGGCTAGGTGGCACAGTGGACAGAGCACTGGCCCTGAAGTCAGGAGTACCTGAGTTCAAATCTGGCCTCAGACACTTAATAATTACCTAGCTGTGTGGCCTTGGGCAAGTCACTTAACCCCATTGCCTTGAAAAACTAAAAAAAAAAAAGTAAATAAAATAAGGCAATAGACTCAGGAGCGTCCTTGGGATAAGTTTCCCAAGCTACTACCTATAATCCTACATGTTACAAAAACTGAACAGGACTTTTTTGTTTTGGAAAATGATGTATTCAGAATACATCCCTAATTTTTCTCTCTTCCAAATAAATAATACTCATCTATCCTAATGACTGCTGGGTTTGTTTGCAGATGACAGCAAATTGAAAAAGACCTCAGGAATAGTCTCAAGTCTGATCACAATTGTAAATCAACATGGAAATGTTCCCTATCACTTTAAACAGCATGGCAGCCTGAGCTTATTGAATTTGTCCTAGGACTATCTAAGGAGTCTTTTTAGCTATAGCTACTGAAACAATATCATGCTTATTGAAGGATTTTTTAAAAACCAAATGATATATGGGCTTATGCCAATAAAATTTCCAAAAGTATCTATTTGACTCTTTGCATTTAAGACCCAAATCCACTGTACTGGAAGATCAGGTTGAAATAAAATTGAACCTTTTCACATGCTTGATGCATTTCCCACACTATTTCCCAATCAAGATTACTTCAAGGGCCACAAGTGGGCAGGACTTTCCCCTTTCTCCATTTGAATTTAACTTGAAGACTATCTCTACACATAAATATCCACGTTGATGGAATTAACTAGTCGAGTCACATGTATAAAAGGGGGCAAGGGGGAGACAATCAATATACCCAGAAAAAGCATTCCAGCTAGTTTTTAAAAAATGAATTGATTTAAAAAAATTTGGAACAATTTGGTCCACGTGATTAAATACCATAATTTATTAGATTAGATTTAAATTGAACAACTATGAACTCTGATATCTCTGGGTTCTTTTTTAAGACCTTCCATGGAACTTTCATTCATATTCCAGTTCTGTCACCCCATGGAATTCACTGCCTCTGCCTGTAATAAGTTATTATTCTGCCTTTCTTGATTTTAGGAGTGAGTTCTCCATCTGTTCAGGAACTTGGCAATTGTCCTAAGTCTTCTTTGATATAATTGTCCTTCGGTAAAATATAAAGTCCCTGGGGAAGGAGTTATTTTCATTTGGACTTCCTATCTCTATTCTTAGCATCTTGTGAGACAGGCAGTATTTAGACACATTCTCAATAAATGTTTTAAATTGAATTGAATTGGCATGCATCATGTGATCATTCATGCAAGAAATATTTCTTTAATGTCTATTTAGGCATGACCCTGTACTTGCATTCAGTATGTCTTCTAGTGTTATCCTGTGGATAGCTTCATCCAGTTGTCTTTCTAACATATTTGGATTAATGTGTGGGACAAAATAGACTTCTCACACCTGCTACAGAATCAGAGAATTTCAGAGTTACAAGGGAACACAGCAACCATCAAATTTGATATTCATGTTTGACCTTCATTTTCGAAGAAGACCATGTCATCAGGGAGGTGATGACATGACAAGCATGTGAATTGGATTTGATAGGGGGAGGGGGGACTGTGCTAAGTCACCAGCCTCACTTTCTCCTCCAGATCCATCTGAGTCCAGAGGCCAGATATGAATCAGGACAACTGGAGATGAACCTTTATCAGGGTTAAGTGACTTGCCCAAGCTCACACAGCTAATATGAGTGAAGTCTCTGAGACCAGATTTAAACTCCTGTCCTCTTGATTCTAAGACCAGTACTAGTTTGACATATGCCAAAAATGAATACCTATGAGAATATACCTGATTGAAGATTTGTAATAAGGGGATACCTATCATATACAGAGCAGTTTATTCATATAACATTTGGAAAAACTCTATTAAATTCAAACAACTTGACCAAATGGGTAGAGAACTGATTTAGAATAAGAAAAAAAAGAATTCGAATCTTTCCTCAGAAATTACTAGCTGTGTGATCCTAGACATGTCATCTTAAACTAAGAATCAGTTTCCTTATCTACACAATAATAATAAACTCTTACTTTACATGATTATTGTGAAGAATAAATGAAAAAATATGCAAAATATATATTTAAATATGTTGTATTTGAATATAAATAGTGCTGTGTAGGCCTTAAATCCTTTTATTAATATTTTTATTATTATTAATATAAAATTCTTTTTTTTTTGCAACTTCCACTTGTTGCTCTTGATTCTGACTTCTGGGTCCTTCAGATATTTGAAGATAGTGATCCTGATCCTTCTGAGTCTTCTTTCTATTTGAAGAAAATATAGCTTAAATGGTCAGTCCTTCATGTGTCTATCTTTGAAACTCTACAAATGGGATGTGCTTGAAGCCAGCTTGAATTGGAGGAGGACTGCCAATTGTTAAACTTTCAGTATAAACAATTACACCTCAAAAATCAATAAGTGCTAGCAACAGAGTGTGAGCTGTTGTTTCATTGATTGTCTAGACTTAAGAAAGTGATGACAGCAGTTAATAAATAGATTAAACTTAAAATGTATTATATACACATTTTTTCCCCCAGATCTAGATTTTAAACATTTACCAATACACCATTATCTACCAGTACACCATTATCTACAAGCACCTGGAATCTAGGCACTTAATCTTAAATTAAAAAAATGCACCGCCTCCCTCCATTATCCAGGATTTTGATAGCCATGACTATTGTTCTTGAAAGCAGGAAAATGAATGAAATCACTTTAAAAGTCTATAGGAAAATTAGGGCTGAGATTAGAAAATATTTATATGTAACTTTACTCAATCAGAAAATGAGTCATGCACCTACCCCATTTCCTGAGCATTCTAGGTACCCAAGGTTTTAATGAGGTAATGTAGTGGAGTGGAAAAATCAGAGCTTTTAGTAGTAATTTTTGCACAATGGGCAAGAGGCAGGAAATGAGCCCTGAAGGTAGATACCATTTTTGTTTGATAATTAAGAATCTTAAAGTACCTAAGGATGATCATTCTAAACATCAGTGATCTTTATAGATAAAGGCCATAGCTTGAAAGTTAGTTGTTATTTTTAAGTCCATGTTATTTTTTATTCCTCTTAAAATTTAAGTGCAGAAAGAATTGATAATTTTAAAGTCCTGAATGTTTATTTTGCAGTTTAGAGTGGTTTCATTGTACTTTTCAATAACAAAGCTTGAAAGGTTTACTACATGCCAGGCCTCCTTTTTGATGCTGGTGATATGAAATCAAAAACTAAAGAAATACTGTCCCCAAGGAGCTTTTTAGGGGGAAGCCACATGTATGTAGAAAATCAAATGTAAATCAATTTCTAGGTGGAAGTCAGTAGGAACTGGGTATCATAATTGGGAATCAAGATGGGGTTCCTATAAAAAGTCCCCTGAAGCTGACATTTAAAAGACACTGGGAGCTCTATGAGATCAAAGTAGGGAAGGAGCCCAGGCAAAGGAGTCACTCTGGGCAAAAACCAAGAGATAGCAAATGGAATGTTGTGTATGGGGAACTTACAACAGGCCACAATATTAAATGTGTCAAAGAGATGAATGTACAAAATGCCTTTAGAGGTAAACCACAGTTAGACTTATAGGCTAAGAGAAGCTTCTAGTTTATCTGGGAAGTTAGATGGAATCTCTGGAGTTTTTGGAGTACAGGAGTGAAGACATCAGAATTTGCTTCTAGAATATTACTCTGACAGATGACTAAAGGAAGGGTGGTGGAAATAAGAGACACTGAAGGCAGGAAAACTAACTTGAAGGCTATTGAAATAGTTGAGATAAGGCATGATGAAGACTTGAATTAGGATGGACACTAGGAAAGAACAGAGGAACAGATAGGATGTATATGTGGAATTAAAATCAGCAAAAACTAATATATCTAAGAGATCAGAGAGAAAGAAGGACTGCTGAGTGATTGAAAGGATGCTAACCTGAGTAACTAGAAAGGTGTATCTTTGATAGAAATGGAGAAATTAGGAAGAGAGAAAGGATTGAGAGGGATTTTTATTACAATGCATTTTTACTTTTAAAGTTTTTTACAAAACTTATAAAATTTTTCTTTAAAAAGACCATATATTAGTATTCATTTTTATAGCAGAGGAACTGAAGGTTGGTAGGGTTTTGTAACTTCCTATATCATTTAATTAGTAGTAAGCCTAGGACTAAAATTCTAGATTTTTGATTCTCAAAGTATGTCATTGTACCAAATACTACTACTACTACTACCATGATGCAATTAGGATATCTGTTCAGTTTAGTGTATATTGTAAAAGAATATAGGTACTTGTCCATATCTAAAGTTTATTACATTAAGAATGAGTGGTTCAGAGGGAAAAAAATTAAAACTTGATGTGGGGACGACATTTCCCAAATAATTTGAATTATCCAAAATAGGTAATGAGCTTCTAGTATCAAGAAAACTTTAGTTAAAATGCTATTTATGAAGTTTTCTGTGTGATTTGAACAAATCACTTGAACCTCTGACTCAGAGACTCTGACCTCTGAGTTTTTTTTCCCCTTAGCAGTGAAATGTGGATGATATCCCAAAGGATTATAGTGATGCCCAATTGAACTAAAGTTTCAAAAATTAAAAGTAAAAACTTTAAAGGTGATGCAATGGGTAGAGTTTGAGGCCTGGAGTCAGGAAGATCTTGGTTCAAATTCAAACTCATGCACGTATGATTCTTGGCAAATCACTTAAACATACATGCCAGGTTCTTCACTTGTAAAATAAGCTGGAGAAGGAAGTAGCAAACTACTCCAGTATCTTTGCCAAGAAAATACAAAATGGGGAATGAAGAGTCAGACATGACTGAACAAAAACCAGCTCCCTTGGATTTATCTACTAAGTCGTAAGTCAACACAAGTTGAGTTTTGTGTTGGTGTAGGAGATACCTACACAGGAAGTTCCCAATCTAGATACCTCATAATAGCTATTATAGTGGGTTGTGCCATAATTAGAAGTCTTCCAAGTAAAGTCAAAGTCTTATCCTTAAGCAAATCATATTGATAGCCATTCACACTCAGAATCTGTAATTATTTGTATAAACCCTGAACCTTAGTTGCTAAGAGAGAACAATTAGGACACAGGTACACACACACACATACACATACACATACACACACACAGATGATGCATAATTTAAATTTCCGATCAGAAATAAAAATCCACAAATAATGGTTAAAATCATTTCTGAAAAAATGCAAACCCCTGCATTGCTGATTAATCAAGAAAGTTAAAACTTACTCATCAAAATGAACATGTACCTCTATCAATAGCCACAAAAGATCTGTATACATCAATTCTATACATAATTGAATAGCCCAGAAAATTTAAAAACTTTTAGATTTCTGTTAAAATATATATTATAACACTATTTGTACCCTCTCCACCAATACTGAACTTGGGGGCACAAGTTCAATTCAAATGATTACTTAACCACTTACCTGTGTGACACCATCAATTTCCTTATCTATAAAATAAGGAGGTGAAGTAGATGACCTCTAAGGTCCCTCTGGAGCTTTAAGTCTGTATTTCAATGATCCATCTTCCCCATTACATTGAAATTGAAGAGTTGCTGAAGGAGAAACGAATTCAACTACTGTTGGGCAACCTTCTGGCAATGAACCTTTCAGCATTCAGTTTCTTCCTTTGTTAAACAGCTATACAATCCATTACAAGACTAATCCTTCCAACATAGTAGGAACCAAAGGAGCTAGCGATTTGCTTGTCTAGCTTTGCAGAGCCTCATCCATACCATGAGGCTTCAGAGTAGGATTTCAGTGGAGTATTGAACATACTAATTTTAATTCAGTGAATTTAATTGGCTTGACCTTTGCAAACATTCATTATTCAGAGGACCTGATCACAGTAACCCTAGTTGCTTAACCTTTAATTGCCTTCATTTATTAACATTAGCAAGCTTTTCTTGAATACAATCTCAAAAAGCAGGCTGCTTCAGCCCAGCTGCTACCTGTTTTGCTTGACAGATGTAAGATACTGATGACTATACCACGGGATAGCCTAAGGAAACTCACCTGCCAGGATGGTTCTCTTGGGACTGTGGGCTTTAGTTGCAGGGTGTTATTGTAACACTTTGGGAGGATCTCACTACTTTTATTATCAAGATTACAGGGAAACTAAATTAAGGTCATTTATATACTAGCTAAGTGAGCTGCATGATTTATGGGTAATGCCACTGAGTTGAGTCCTTTTTCTACCCCATCACTGGGATGCTGGCTGCTGGGTCTCTGGCACCAGTAAATGAATGATATGGTAGCTTCGCAGAAGTCATTGCCACTTCTGGCAATATGGCAGCTGTTTTGAAGGGTTATTTGCAGCCTCTATTGGCAAAAGAGAATGCAACAGTGCGTGAAAGTCTTCCTTGGAACAATTCCCAGCAATGCGTATGAATTGCTTGTTTGCAAAAATTGTGGTCTCTCCCTAGACGATGTCTATGTCTTGAGAGTTCAATCACATCAATATGAATATGGTTAAAAATCAGAAATAATGTTGTAAAAATATCTAGCCTCAGGAAGCATTGGTTCAATCCCTGACTCTGTCAGCAACTTTATAACTGACTCACAATCTCTGTGAGCATCAGTTTTCTCATCTGTAAAATGGTCATTAAAATGCATGTGCTCTCCACTTGAGGGGGTTGTTAAGGAAAGTATTTTGTAAAACCTGAAGCCCCAGGTAAATGTGAGTTATGATTGCTTCAGCAAACTGCCAAGAAAGTGAACAGGATGCCTTGGGGTCAAAGTGATCCCATTGTTCACATAGCCAGAATATGAAGACTAATCTATGTTAGTCAGCTACTTTGGCTTCATGAACAAC